>NW_008586703.1:22654-46421 GCF_000691845.1 Merops nubicus | reverse complement strand
GCAGGAATGTGTAAAATGGCCAGTTAGGGCATCTCACCACGACAGTGGTGGTGGAACAAGAGCAAACCCTACTGAAAACACTGGTAAGCTGCACCTGGCACCCTCATCCTGGAGCAGTGAAGGACTCAACGCTTATGAAAAAAATGTAAAACTATAACTAAAACATTGGCTTAGGAATCCTGGGTTTGAAGATGCTTTTACAGTGGTGATGCCCTGCCCACACACAGCCGCCCCTGGTACTCACGTCGTTTTTGTTGAAATACTTCAGAGCACCTTCCCTCTCCGATAACACAAATTTCCGGCTTAGGAACTGCCCGTTGTCACGTCCTCTCTTCCACAGGAATCCTTCCCGGTACCCTGCAGCACAAAGCCACTGCTGAGAACCAGGGACAAAACACTGCATTTACAAAGAGAGACAGGGGAAAGAAAAGGAGAAGAGCTGCCTCCAAGCAGACCAAATGCATGTCTGGATTGCTCGGGATATGTATATGTATAATGGCATCCTGGGGTGCATTAGAAAGGGGGTGGTTAGTCGGTCAAGAGAGGTTCTCCTCCCCCTCTATTCTGCATTGGTGAGGCTGCATCTGGAATATTGTGTCCAGTTCTGGGCCCCTCAGTTCAGGAAGGACAGGGAGCTGCTGGAGAGAGTCCAGCGTAGGGCTACAAAGATGATTAGGGGAGTGGAGCATCTCCCTTATGAGGAAAGGCTGAGGGAGCTGGGTCTCTTTAGCCTGGAGAAAAGGAGACTGAGGGGTGATCTCATCAACGCTTACAAATATGTAAAGGGTGAGTGTCAGGAAGATGGGATTAAGCTTTTTTCAGTGATGACCTGTGATAGGACGAGGGGTAATGGGTGCAAATTGGAGCACAGGAGGTTCAAGGTGGGTATCAGGAAAAATTTTTTCCCTGTGAGGGTGCCAGAGCACTGGAACAGGCTGCCCAGAGAGGTTGTGGAGTCTCCTTCACTGGAGTCATTCAAAACCCACCTGGACGCCTTCCTGTGTGATGTACTCTAGGTGGTCCTGCTCTGGCAGGGGGGTTGGACTGGATGATCTTTCGAGGTCCCTTCCAACCCCTATGATTCTATGATTCTATGATATGAGCGAAACAGGCCTTCTGCAGATCTGTCCTTCTCACTCTGCTCTCGCTCTTTTCCAGCAGCTTGAGCTTCACAGATGTCCCTGCCCTGACACCACGACGTGGCAGGCAAAGGGGGGTGTCTGCCATGCATCCTGTGCTGCACTCCAGGGGAAGACTTGAGGAGCAAGGCTGTGTCCCTGCCACAGCTCCCCAGCACCAGGGATGCTGCTCAACTTACACAGGTAGCACTTTTGGAGCATGGGAAGGCAGGTGAGATCCACCCTCCTGTGCTAAAAAATGAACAATGAGGTGGGTGCATGCAGGGAAAGTGCTTCAGGGCAGATGGAAGTATCAGAGCAAGTCACAAATACATTTTTCATGTGGAAAAAAAGAGAAAACACTTTGCAGTTCTTCCCACTAACTTTGAGACACTTTGGTTCAGAAGCCACTGAGCCAGACTGAGCATCATCTCCCACTGGAGCAGGTCCCTCCAGCCCAGCTGGCCATCCCGTGCCTCTCCCTGGACAGACTGGCTGCTTGGGAAGAACACTGTTCAAAATACACACCCTGCATTTAAAACTCAAAAGAACCAGAAAGGGAGGAAAAGGAACCTAAAAATCTTAACTCCTCAAATGAGAAAAGCAATTACAGCTGATTGCTGCCAGCACCTCCTGCCACAGCCACGAGGCCCAACTTATCCCTCAGCAAGCTTAATGGACACCTTTATTTTAAATGCTTAAAAAAAAAAAAGAGAAACCCTGAGGACCATCCAATACAACTTTTGTGGATGTTAGCAGAGCAGTCGGATGGTTCTTTTCCATTTATTTCAGATGTAATTATACAAAAGTCCCCATTGAAAAGTGTTCTTTTCCTCTCTTAGTTTCACGCTTGTTAGATTTTTTGGTATTGGCTCTCAGCAGCTAGGATTTTGAAGGTAAAAATTATATGTTTTAGAACAATTTACATCTAAGTAACTAAAGGTTGAATTTTTTTTAACATGGAAAGAGGCTCTGGAATCAGGAGGCAGCTTCTCCTTTGCCTGCCTGCTATGAACCAGCAGTGTGCAGAAAATCCTCCTTCGAGCTGCATTTCACTTGTGCATCCTGATACAGGACTGACGTAAGCCACAGATTAGAAGATGCAGAAAAACCCCTCAACCAGCTCCTCAACACTGACTCTATAGGCAAAAGCAATATAAAATGTTTCCATGCCATAAAAACTTTAAGAAAAAAAATGCACACAGACACACAATTAATGATCAGAAAAGACAGGAAGAAAGGAGTGATATCAACAGCAGCTAAAGATGCTAACCCAAAGGAAAGTGCTCAGCCAGCTAAATACACCTTTGCTGACAGGCAAAATACCAGCTTCTTCTGCCTGGATGGAAGGCAAAATACAAAAATCCAAAATCAAAGTCAAATATTTTCCCCAGACCCTCAGAGACCTTTCCTGAACACCAGGCAAAGCCATTCATAGAGTCATTAAGGTTGGAAAAGGCCTCTAACATCACCAAGTCCAACCATCAACCCAACATTATCATGACCACTAAAAGTTGTCCTGAAGTGGCATATCTACATGTCTGAACCCCTCCAGGGATGGTGACTCCACCACCTCCCTGTTCCAGTGCCTGACCACTCTGTCAGGAAAGAAATGCTTCCTAATATCCAGTCCAAACCTCCCCTGACACAACTTGAGCCCACTTCCTCTTGTCCTATTGCTCGGGAGAAGAGACCAACCCCCAGCTCACTCCAACCTCCTTTCAGGGAGCTGCAGAGACAATAAGGTCTCCCCTCAGCCTCCTCTTCTCCAGACTGAACAATCCCTCATAAGTCATGTTCCCAGACCCCTCCCCAGCTTCACTGCCCTTCTGTGGACTCTGGCTGGCTGGCTGCCACACAGCAGTGCAGTGGCAAAGCCCGTGCTGTTGCTAATGCTGCATGTGAACCACAAAGAGCACCATAAATCCACAGGCACGTCCAGGGGCTGGCCCACGGGACTGCAAACGGGCTGCTAACGATGCAGAGGGAAACACTGGAAATATTTAAAGCTGTCAGCAGCCTTTCCTTGGTTTGTTTTTTTTGTTTTGTTTTGGTTTTTTTTTTTCTATTCTATACAGGGCACATGCTGCAGCAGGGGTGTATTTTAAAATGCTCTGTCCCACTCGGGGCATCTTCACCCACATGCACTGGCAGCTGTACCCAGCTATACCAGCCCAGTAGCCCAGAGGACCAACACCAGACACCTCAGGGGAATGACAAGTCTGAAGTTCTTTCTCCCACCCAGTGTGGGAGAGACTCCCTTGAGACAGAACTGGTTAATTCAGTCCATCAGTTCAGCCCTATCCCAACTGTGCATTTGCCAGGTACTTTTTTTTAGCAAAAGGACATGGCTGACCCATTGGAGGGCACTCAGAATCAGAATGGTTTGAGCTGGAAGGGACCTTTAAAGGTCACCTAGTCCAATCTCCCTGCAGAGAGCAAGGAGATCTGTAACCACAGCAGGTTTCTCAGAGCCTAGTGGATGGTTCCAGGGGGGGGGGCCCCTGCCGCCACTCTGGGCAACAAGGGCCAGGGTTTCACCGCCATCCTTGTAAAAAATGTCTTCCTTATATCTAAACCTACTCTCTTTTAGTTTAAAACCATTATTCCATCTCCTATTGGAAGTGCCTGCCACTTCCAGTGTCAGAGAGAGAAGAAGCCACAGGGAGCAGGATTATCTGGAGTCTGACAAGGGGAAGCAGCCCAGAAAGCCACCAAAACCCAGCCAAGGGCAGCTGTGGCCAACCCAGCGTGGGCAAGGCCCAGGCTGAAGTTCCTGTCTCACCGCTGCAGTAGGAATTAATTGCCAGGGACCGAAGCTTGGACTGATTGAGAGTCAGATGCTGCCTGCCAGGCTCAGATCAGCAGAACTGCTGCACCCGCTGGAGCTGTTGAGGAGCAAGGTCTGTGTGACAGGAGATGGGCAGGGGGGAGGTGATGCCTGGCTGTGCACCCAGGAAATGCAACATCTGCCTAACGTGAGGCAGAGATGCTGCTGGGGCTGACGCCTGGCAACGCCTGCCTCCAAGGGCAGCACGTTAATTAAGCAGCTTGCTCTCCAAGCCTGTGGTTTAGAGAGAGGAGGGGCAGTTTCTGCTCCTGAAGGGTGCGGAGTTTTAATGCCAAGCCAGCAGAGCAACGGGCGAGTCCTTCAAAAGCTGCTTCCATTCACTCTGCTAAAGGCAGAGATGGTCTCAGAGCCTCTCCACCCCCTCTCTGTGCCTGACATTTGGGGAACACTGACATCTCTCAGCTGAAGGGAGCTGGGTTTGGAGGAAAGGACATCAGTGTCAAACAACACAGAGGAGAGAAAACACAAAGGAGGACAAAGACATCTCCAAATGCAAATTCGGGGTGCTGCAGAACGGAGTCCATCTTTTCCTCCAGAAATCCCCACCTGGGGTTTGCTGGATTCAGCAGAACATCAGGCACACAAAGCTCATCTCTCAGCAGCTCCACCCTGGAGGAGCTCAGCTTCACAAGTTTTGGCTGTGGGTCTCACCTATTCATTCCTCTTGACTGTTTCATTACGAGCATCTGAATGACAAAGGCTGCTGCAGGCATTCCTTATTAAACTCACTCCCTTTCACAACACTTATTTCTGATATTTCTTAACATTTAAGGGATGAAGAATAAAATTACTCTGAATTTCCCCAAAGAGGATCTCAAATAACTGCAGATCTGTGAAGTCCACCTAACACTTACCCATGGTACATGGCCATCACGACTGTTATATATGGAGAGAGGGAAGCCCAGAGAGGTTTGGGAAGCCCAGAGAGGTTTGGGAAGCTGCCCAGGGGCAAGGCTGTGAACCAGTGTCAAAGTCAGTCTGCTGCCAGCTTTCCTTGCCCTCTTATCAGGGACATTTCATCATTTTGATCTTCTCTTTCCAACCTTTTTGTGGCAAAACACAATACCCAAATTCCACTCCAGGGAAGAATTAAAAAAAAAAAAAAACAACCCAGCACAATCACTACTTTTTTTCCCTTTCTGTAGTTCACATGTTGGATCTCCCCAGGCTGATCTCCTCTGCAAAAGAGCCCCTGGCCACTCTAACAAGACCAGCTGCTAATTTCACTGTACTTTAGTACAGATTTTCATAAATCTTTTGCTTGCTTCTTTTATTTTTCTTCCTTCCTTCCTCCAGGGCTGCATCCTTGCGAGCTGCGCCTCTGCTCTGCCCAAACCTGCTCCCTGCAACCCTGTCAATACCCATCAGTGCAAAACACCATGAACTGGACTTGAACCCAACACAAACCCATCCAGGTTCCCCAGGCAAACAGTATGTCAGCAAGACACATCCTCAAAGCCCTGATCTAAAGGATTGTGAAAACAGCTCAAGAAGGTGTGGAAGAACAAAACTGCAGGAGGCTGAACGGGGAACAGATCTCACACCGGAGGGCACTGGAGTGGGAGAATCAAACCATCTCTTCCCCATCTCTGTGGGCTGTACTACCTTAGCAACAGCTTCGTATTTAGAGGTATCTGGCCAAATTCAGCTCTTCATGAGGGCTGTTCTGCTTATGTCAAAGCTGAACAACCACTAGCCCCACCACACCTGCTGTGTGTCAGACCACGCAGCTTCGTGTCACCAACACATTTGCTTCCTCTCCTGTGGCTCAGAACAAGGGATGTGGCTGCCTGTCATCATCCCACTTGATCACCAGCACCCAACAGTGACTGTAGGGAGGACTACCTAGTGAAGAACATCTGGAGAGCACCCTTTAGAAATACCATTCTTGCATTGCTAACACTGCTGCTACTTGGTCATTAAGTTTTCTGTATCACTTCAGCCACCTGCCAAGAAGAAAACACAGTTGCTTGCTCTTGTAGGCATTTCAGGCACAAACTTATAACAATTGCAAAAAAAACCACCAAGCTGTTGTGACAAAATTAGCCAAAAACTGTCATGTAATACAACCTGAAATCACACAGCCCAAACAGGTATTTTTCACCCATTATGTAGTTTCCAAGGTAAAATGAGGAACTGTCACCTCCACACTCACTTCATCACCGCAGCTAAAACTCTGTGGGGCAAAGCAAACAGGTCACTGCTCTGGCTGACTGAAGAGAAGATACTGCACAGCCTTGTGTCAGCTCCACTGAGCTGGTGGCAGGGGCTCCTCCAAGCCAGGCAACTAAAACTGCCAGCACCCACTGGCTGCTCTAGTCTCACCCAGCTTTCTTCCTGTCCAAGGAGCTGCAGAGGAAGCAAGGGGAAGGATTTCCTATCAAGACAATCTGACACAGACACTATCTTTCCATACAACTTCTGCCAGCAACTTGTTCAAGTTCCCCATTTTTTCAGAAGCAGGACACTGCCACTTCCCCCGCCCGGAACGTCGCTGCAGTGCTCAGTTAATGATGGGGGTTTGGTCTCTAAGAATGGGGATTATAGGAAGTACCCAAAATTACTCTTTCAGTTTCAGCTCTTCTTCTCAGAAAAGGAAAAACCCTCCTCCAAGGACAATCAGATCCAGGGGCTTGTAAATAACCCAAACCAAACAACCCCAACGTGCTTGGCGTTTGCTGCCTGTTAGCCTCAGTGAAGGATTGGAAATGTGGAATTAAACCACATCTGCTCTTCGCTTTCTTCACCACATTATTTTGCAGTTTCACCTGGAAAGAGGCATCAGAACTGCCTGTTTCCATGATGTCTCTAGGGCTGTGGTAAGACCAGATCTGGTTCAAGGCTTTTAGGAGAAACATGTTAGTTTATCCAAAACTGAGCATAGCAACAGAGCCAGTACCATGCCTGAGCCTAAATGCATCACTGTGTGGTTTCTTGCTTTCTTGTCTCACTGCAAGACAAAGCATGGGAGGCTGAAATAGGAGGAAAATATTTACTTTTGTATGTAATCCAAGAAAAACTAGATTTTCCTAGAATTCGGGCAGGGCACCTTCACATACAGAAGCAGATTTTCTTTCATCCAAGCAGTGAAAGTGCTTTGACCCCAGTTCAGAGCTTTGGAGAAGATTTAAATACGACTACATCGCTTTGCTGCTAAAATTGCAGGGTATATATCACCACTCCTCGGTGTGTCAGAAGCTGAGCAGTCGGCTATATTAACACTGTAAGATGTTAATTAAAGCAGAAGGGTAGCTGGGTACCTACTGGAGATGATGTGTCCACTGTGGCTGCGAGGTTAAGGAGCTGCATAAGTATGTGGAGCAGTTGGGTGGTGAACCCCTGACATCCCACATCACAACCGATGCCAATGTCACCACCTCCTTCTAAAACAAAGAGCCTGAAGGATATTTCTTCTGAAATAACCCACGCTGTCCACAGTCGGAGGGCTGGATGGAGAAGGTGGCACAGTCTAAGGTTTCCCTATGGACTGGACTTGGCATAAAGCTGCGAGAAGAACCGTACAGCTCTTGTTTGGTCGTGTCAGGTAAATCCCTTGGTTTGGCTGAGGTAAGGGGTGGTATTTGGCCTTCACCAAAGCAAGACATCTCAATGACTTCAATTTTTTTTTTAATTGGAATGTAAATGCTTGAAAATTATTAAAAGGAATACTAAATTTTGTCATGGAGTGACAACACTACTGTTTGTCCAGAGAAAAGCTCATCCCTCCTATCAATAATGTATTCCCCTGCAAGTGGCATCAGTGTCGGTCAAACAACTTAGAGCTTGCAATCAAAGCTGCAAACACTCCCCTGCACAGCACCAGCAGCTTGCTTTTATGTTTTTTTTTCCTGTCTGCAGCTGTGCTGAGGAGCTTATAACTTCCCTGAAAATAATTCTGCAATCATCTCCAGGTAAATACAGTTCCTGCTGGTTCCATGCTCAGCAGTGCAGACACAGACCTGCTGGAACTGTCAGCATCCACGCGTGCAGGAGGCAGTGGGGTCCTCAGAGGCTTGCTGGGGAGATGGGCATCCTTACCCTCAGGTGTTCTCCTGCACAGACCAGTGAGGAGCCACCAAGGGCTGCTATTGCTCAAGCACAGCTCAGTGCTTTGGAAATGAAAGCCTCAGCAAGGAGGGAGCGAGAATATGTTTAGTGATCCTTCAGACCAGTCTCTTTGCTCCTAGAGGGTCACCTGGCAGGTAAGCTCTTGGTGCACCTTATGTAAGGATGGGTGCCTGGCATGTCTTGTGTCACACTGACACAGTGAGAAGAGAGTGATCTCTCTTCTTCCAGCTTAAGACAATATTTTTTCCCCCTGTAAGACGACACATCCCCACCCTATCCCACCCAGCCAGGCAAAGGAGCCCAAGACCTCCCACATACCCAACACCAACCCAAACCATTTTCTCATACATGCATGTTTTAGAGGTGAGAATTCCCCAGCTCTTAATCAATCCATCCTCTCTTAATGTACACTTAGCATCCAAATTACCTTTCCTAAAGGCCGTTTTGCAGAGAAGGCTTTCCTGTTGCCATCCAGCCTGTCTCTGCTGCCTTCCAGGAGCTCATAAAACAATTATGGTCCTTCTGCATTGTAGCACCTCAACTATGGATGCAAGCAGCTTATTAGATTGATTGCTTCCACAATACCCAATTAACCCACTCACTCTGCAAATGATTGACTTAGTCAAAGGCAATTAGTGCTGGAATGGCTACATCAGACAGAAAGCCAGAGTTTAGTAGATGATTGAGATAACACCTTACAGACCTCCTAAGGGAAAACATCATCATTAATCCTCAGCTCAGAGCTGGAAGTAGCTGAAATCTTAGTTTGGTGGTTTTAGGTGGCCCAGCAAACACAAGGGAGCAGGAACACATACATTTCCCTTTACTGGTAAAGGGAACAACACCACACACTACTCCTAAGGGGAACTTGAAAAGCATCAATGTTCCCCTTTTACCCTTCTTCCTGCTCGTGCAGGGCTGGGAGCACTGACCAGCTGGACAGACCTCAACACCACTGTCATGAAATGGCAAATTCTGCCCCTGACAGTTCTAGTCAGCCAGTCCTTGAGCGCTGGATGGACAAGGTTGTTCTCCATTGCCAATCCTCTGAAAGTCAAACACACTTTTCACTTTTTTTCACCTTTTTTTTTTTTTTTGAGGCCTTTGAAATGGGAAAAGTCGTTTGTTCAGCTCAGTTGCTGGGATCAACACATGAAATGGAGCCAAACATGTCCCTGTGGAAAAAACTACAGGGCTGAGCTTAACAACGCATCGAACTCCTGGGGAAGACGAGGTCTGTCCCCACACAGAGCCTTGTGGTATTTAAATGCAAGGTTGGTCTCCAGGTTCCCAGTCCCCTTTAATGTCATTGTGAATACACTTGCACTGCTGGCTCACGGCTGAAAATCCAAATTGCTTCTAAGCAAAGCCCCAATAATAAAGCTGAAATCCATTAAGCCTGTGATGTTTGCCACTATTTAAATCTGATTACAATCGTACATGACACCACTAAGCCTAACAGTCAGAAAACACTCCTGTCAGGTCTGATGTTTCCCCGTGTAATCCAGACCCCCCTTCTTTCACCAGGTTGGCAGCTGAAAGGAACCATAATAAGAGATCATGTACCTAATCCAGCTTCCTAAGCTGTTTTTAACTGGTTTCTTTAATCGCATGTTACGATTCCCCACGGAGCAGCTCTCAGGTGACAAAGACATTAACACAGTCATTCATCCTGCCAGAAGGTATCTCAGATGGGTTCACGTTGCCCCTTGAGCCAACTGAGCGTGGCAGAAATGAGACACATGAGGTGCCTCTAAGGAGATCATCCCCTCAGTGGGATGAAAGGTGGGAAACTGAGGCACCAGGAGGTGACAACCCATGGGCAAGTGCCTGCAAGGTAAGGTGGTACAGAGGACACCCACCAGAGAAAAAAATTCCTTTTAGTAGAGTGATTCTTGACCCCCTAGTGAACAGTCACCTTCCCCTGAAAATGCTGTGTGGAAACAAACATCAGGAAAAAAATACAAAAATAGACAATTCCCAAGTCTTCACCTGACCACTGCAGGCATATTAGATTTGGTGTCCACCATAGAGAACACAGCTACATCCTCCCTTTTATCAGTTTATCTTATAATTGACCATCAATACAGTACAACTTCCACAGTAACTTAATTATTGAGCAAGTGTTTACATATTAAAGATAAGAGAAGAGCTGGCTGCTGCAGAGCAATTCGATTGTGTCTGCTGGGAGACATGAAAACTCCCTGCGACAGAAAACGTCTTTACTGGAAGTCTTGTGCTTGAATTACTAAGAATTGAACGTGGAATCTAATTTTACTTGGAAATCAAAAACTTCCTCTTTGAGTGGCATCCCCACAGGCCCACCTGGGAGCTACTGGCTGCTCAGAGGAAAAAAAAAATCCAGTTGCAGGTAAATAACCTTGAGGTTTTGGTCTTTTGAAGCCAGGCTGTTATTGTAGAACAGCAGATGAAAGCTGAGAGGTTCCCAGAGTGACGCTCATCCCATTTTCCAGCACTGAATGCACTCCAAGCCTGAGCTAGCTGGCAAGGTGGGCGAGGAAACATTTAAGGACAGGCATGCACTACTAAGTCATAATAATATCTGTACAGCAGTGCTCTGTCAGAAGCTGAAGTTCGAGAGCAAAATCATTCCCAAATCAGAGACCAGGATCCTCCTTGGGCAAGTTACATGCACAAAAGCTGCAAGGGAGGATGTACTGCAGCTTTCTCCCTCAGCACCTGGAGGAACCACTGGCACCACCCCACACCCATCACCCCCTGCTCAAGCGTGGAGCTGGGCCTGCCTGGACCTCTGCAGGGTGAGTGAGAACCCACCTACAGCTTCATGTGCAGCCACAATGGCTTTTATACAGAAAGCAAAGAGGTGGCACACTGGAAGACTTGGGGATGAGGAGACTTTACACCCTCAACATCCACCACAGATGGGCTACGCCAACCTACAGGCTGCTGAGGCTGCAGCTTGGAACGGCTGCAAAGCACCAGGAACCACCTGAAGGCCTGGATTTCATACAGGCATCCTGCAGAGCCTCAAACCACAGCCATGGGGCCAGGCTGAAATATCCTCCCAGCCCTGAACAGTTTTAGATGGGTTTCTTACCCACACCAGTAAATAAAATCTCAGCCTGGGCAGCTGCTCAAATAGATCAATCCAAGCAAAGATGAGATTAATTTAATCCCCCAACAGAGCTTTACAGAAGCCAGCAGAGAAGTTCACCACTGACTTCAGACGGGTTTAGGACCTTCTCTCCAGGGCATCCCAGCATAAAGCATTCCCCCCACGTAGGCAGCATTGCTGTGCAGCTGTAAATCAGGGGAACACGTCCTCGCATGCACAGAGCACTCCCCTCTGCTTGCTTTGAAGAGAAATCCAAATGGCTTCGGGCACATCTGCTGCACTGCTGACGGCTCCTGATCATCTATTATTGAATGTTCGACACATTTACAGGCAAAGCTATTGCTTTATGAAAGGAAGGGAGAATTTTTTAATTTAGGGCTCCTTTCTTTCCTGGCTGCTGGTTTTATAGCTGTCCCAGAAATCAGCTCATGTAGGATGCTCCAGCAGCTGTGGTATCGAGGGAGGGGCAATCAGCAGCACAGCCACAACCTCCAGGTTGCATGAGGACAGATTTTCTAAAACTATCACCCCCATCCCCTGGAGCAGCACAATCCCATTTTATGAATAATTACATAAATCAAGGCTAAATTCTGTCCCAGTAAATCACGGACCAAAACTCTTATTGACTTTGCTATGCCAAAATTTCTTCTTCCAGCCTCTGCAATGCCAGAAAGTTTGAAGTTCATCCCTCAGCTTCTTTGATTTTAGGTATTTTGGGAATATACAGTTTCTTACCAATGTGCCACATAACCCCTTCCCTCAAGGCTGCCCTGGCTATGAAAAGAGACCTGGCCCATCGAGGTACCTGCTGTGCAGCACCTCAACTGCACCAAGACTTCTAAATCCAGTCCTATTTAGCCAGCTGGGGAGACACCTCCCAGTCCAAATTCACTGTAAGCATCTAAGAGGTGGGGTGTGGACAACTCTGCTGCTGCAGACTTCTCTGCTGCATCAGATTTCAAGGTGAAAACTCAGGTGACCTCACTGTAAGGAAAACAGAGATGGAGACGGGCTGGTGTCAGTCATAGAGAAACATCAGCAAACGTTCATGCTTCTTGGTTAAGGCTCAGCTAAGGCTGAACTACATCTTTGGCAAACTCCAGAAAAAGATGTGACCTCACCCTGGGAAAATGTTCTTTATCTGGTGAAAGCCAGAAACTGCTCAGCCCTGTGCAGGTCTCCAATGTGAAATAGATCTTTCTTTAATAGAAATTTAATTAAGCTAGGACAAGTTGCTGTAAAATCAGCCTTTTCCATGTACTTTGTTGTCATACTGCTTCCTAGTCTCTCCCTTCTCAGTAGCAGAAGAAAGATGCTCCAGCCTTTTGTTCTTGTGTCACTACACAGGGAAGGTGAAGGTGCACAGTATAAAAACACCAAGAAACACAAGGAGATGCAGGACACTGAGAGTTATCTTCATAAACCACCACAAGCTGAAAAGGATGGATGGTTTCTAAATGTTTGTTGCCAAAAACATGGAGAACCAGCTTCATACTTCTCTTCAGCTCTCTCGAATTAGTGCAGATCTGTTTATTGACTGTAAAAACCCAAGGTTACAGGAACAGGCAGCCTGAGCATGTCAAAATACAGTATTTCAAGTGGGTTGACCTCAAATAGGAAAAGCTCAAGGACAGGAGTGACTCATCCTAATTATAACTGGTGTGCTTCACACATCTATTGATCGCATAGCCTATACTCACCAGGTGGATTGACTCTCCCAGGGGCCACAACACCCCAGGGCATCTCCAAGAGGGTATCAAGAGCACATCCCAAAATACAGGAAGAGCATTCAGCCATCAAGGGAATCCAAAGGCAGGAGGGTTTCAGACCATCTCTCCCATGAGAAACAGTTCAAGTTCAGCAAATACAGCTGGCCTCAGACTGACCACAAATGAAACATTTCTGATGTGAGCTGACAAACATAAATGTGTCTGTTAAGGATGATGCAAAATGAAACGCTATTTCTAAGGTGTGCTTTTATGAGGGGGGAAAAAACCTAACCCAACACTTTGCACAAAGGGCTTAGATGAAGATAAAAAAAAAAAAAAAAACAACAAAACTCAACTATTTAAGGTTTCCTGGGCCAGCCCCTTCCCCTTTCATTAAGGCTCACTCCCATGCCATTCTGCCTCCCTCCCAACGAGCATCGCTGCTGCTTTAATTTTCGCACGAGAGCTGCTGCTCCTTGGCTAATTATAGAAGCTTGGATCAGAGCTATGCTGAAGGCAGCTTGACAGAACCAGCTGTTAAAACTACAGCTGGATCCTAAACTAGCTGTGAACATGCAGCTTTAGCTCATGGTGGTGCCAACACCTTGCTTGGCCGACAGCTTCTCCTCCTCCACCGCCCCAGCTTGGACCCACTGGTTCTCAGCGGTGATTTTTGGCTGCCTGAATCCTTTTCTGCTTTAGGAGAGTTGAAGACATCAGCGTATTTCTCTTTGCTAGATGTTCTTCTTACAGCAGTTATCTGCAAGATCCATCACCACCCCATCACTTCATCACTGCAGTGTTCATGAATTTCCTGGAAAGCGTAACAGAGCCTGGCCTCTCGCCACGGACCAGAGAGGCAGGAGAAGAGACAAATGCACCCAAGCTATCTCTGACAGAAAAGTGTTCGCATTCCGAGCCTTCCCTCTGTAAGGTCCCTGTCTGATGTTTAAATCATTTGTACTGCAAAGCTGCCCTATGGAGCAAGGCCTGAGCAGGACCCACCACAGGCAGCTCTCCTGGAGGACCCGTGTGCTCCACGGCCTTGCCTGGACTCTCAGCTGATGCTGCAGTGGACGGCGTTCGGCTGGCTGGGAATTATATCTGCTGCTGGTTTGTTGAGTGATTTTTTTCAAATGGATCCCTCTCCTTCCAAGACAATTTGGCTCAATATTTATTCACCCTGGAGACAAGCTGTTGTGTGAGTTTTAGTCTGCTCTGGATGAGGCTGCAGAGAGCAGGAGAGGTGACCTGCACAGCATCACCCCCGCCTGCTTCCCGCAGGAGAGGTGTCAGGGCACGCCAAGGAAGAAGTAGTTGTTTGTTTAAAGCAATGTCTACATTTCCCTCAAACCTCCAAGGAGAGGATGGGAAAAGGTTTCTTGGAGCAAGTCCTGACAGGACATTGTGTAATGTTAAATGCAGGATTGTACTGGGAAGACATAAAAAGGAGACTGAGCATCAGCTGCTCTCCTGTCTGCTTCAGCTGAACGTACTTTTCCACAGGGTTTCCTCCTTCCTTCATTTCAATTTATTTTCCAGAGCCTTTCAAATTAATTTCTTCCTTCCAAGTAAACAAAATAATAAGGGAAAAATAAAAAGAACCTCAGCCAGTGGTCCTCCTTTTGTGCACCCAAAACCCCCTGCATGAGCACTGGTGCACGGGTGCAGACCCCAGACCTCGCACCCACCCGCTGGGGCATCGTGTCCTGCCCTGCTCCCAGGGCTACAAACACAGCACCCATTGCAGGCCAACACTGCACCCAGCGTGGGCCAGGCAGCTGTGCAGGGCGTGAACCCTCTGACCCGGGCTGCTTCAAGCAGCGTTTAACCCAGGAGCACGAAGAAGCACCACCCCTTCAGCAACTGAGATGTCTAACAGCTCCCCAGCCACGGCAGAGCCCGCCCCTGGGTGTGGGGAGGCAGCACCCAGGGGCCAGCGCCCGCCGAGCTTGGCTCCCAGCGTGACTCATGTCCTGGCCAGGGCTGATGTCAGTGCCCAGAGAACAGAAGCCCTCTCTGTGGCTCGCCCTCTCTCTGGCTCCAGCAGCATGAGAAGGAGGTTTCTGTGCCAGGCAAGGTTGCTCTCTGGAAGGATGCTCGTGCTTTAACCCCCTCTTGCCAACAGTGTACCAGCCTCCAGGAGCCTCCATACTGGGTGTGCAGTTTCCACCTGGCTGCTCGTGCACCCAGCCCTCAGCAAAATGCTCTTTGGTGATGAGCCCTCCAGACCAGAGCTGCCTTTTTGGTGCATCTGTGCAGCACCCAGAGTGCTGGATGCAGTCTGCACATAATGCTCTTACACACCCTTGAAATGCCAAAACCATCTTATGCTCCCTCTAAAGACAAACAGAGATGAGGTTTGAATCATTTTTGGAGAGGACTAGAGCCTAGATGCCACTTAGCCAGCTCTCCTGCATCCCCCCTCCATGCTCCTGGTGCCTGCTCAGCACCAAGCTCACGGCAGGCTGCAAAGCTCAGCCAAGAAGCCAAATTCCCCAGCACGGTCCCTACGTGCTGCAGGCTGTGGTGCCAGAGTAATTTCTGCTCTGGGACACTGAGATGGAGCAGAGGTCCAGGCCAAAGAGGTGCAGCATCCCTGTGCCCTGGGATCCTCATCCAGACAGAAATCCAGCCACCTCCTGAGGTCAGTTCTCCTCTCCAGCTCCCCCAGGGTGCAAACACAAACTGGCAGGGGTGGATCGTTGCCAAGCAGAGGAATTGCTCATGGTTTCACCTGGGGACAGTGAAAATAGAGCCAGACTTTTGGACCAAGCAGCCAAGATCTTACACACAAGGACAGGATCAAGCGTGGAGATTTCTAACAGTTTTGCTGAAATCCAGCAAGAGTCAAACCTGGCGTTTTGGTTGAGCTAAATACCAGAACAGGCTGATGGGAATTTACTGGAAACTGTTATTTAACAGACGGCACCAGTGATGCAATCCTGGTGTAGACACCAAGCACCAGCACACACTGCTGGGAACTGCTGTCATGCCTTCCTTCCACAAAATATCTCCTCTTTCACGTCCAAACCTCTGCTTCACAAAAGTCTTCATGGATTTTCAACAGAATACTGGGCTACCCTGATTTTTGCTGCTTTTTAGCTTCACTACTATTATTTTTTTATTCCACCACAAGGTCTATGAGGGATTTGCTTACAGAGATGGGAGAGAGGGGCAAAGATGGTGATGCCAAAAAGCACCTCACAGTGAGGGGTGCTCCACACATCTCACAACAGCAGCATCTTCCCAACGCATGCTGCAGCCCTGCATCCTGAAAACAAGCATTTCCCTTCAAAGAGGGATGGCAGCAGAAAATGCCAGAGCTGCTCTCAAAGCCCAGCTCTAATACTTGAGCC
The DNA here is from genome assembly GCF_000691845.1 of Merops nubicus. Classification (NCBI taxonomy): domain Eukaryota; kingdom Metazoa; phylum Chordata; class Aves; order Coraciiformes; family Meropidae; genus Merops; species Merops nubicus. Next base: position 30,219 of record NW_008586703.1, on the reverse strand, counting down.
TTTCAAGCATCAGAAGAGGATTTAATCCATTTTACGACTAGCATCAGATAACAGTGACATTAAAAAGCAGTTGGAGCAAAGCAGCAACTCCTCTTTGAGTCTAATAAGTAGAAATAAATTAACTGATTTCTTTATGTTGAAAATTCCACTCTACAGACTAAGATCAAGGCCTGCTAAAGCTTTTGACTGCTCTGTCTGCCCATCAGCCATGTGTGCATTGAGGTTAAAGAGAGATTTACATGCACAGAAACTCCAGAAAGACTCAGCCCTTTGGATCACGGTTACAGATGTAGCCAGTATTTTCAGAAGTTCAACTCAAAAAATGCCAGAAGAGCCAGTTATAATTAGTCTTTTTCTAAATTTCTATATATGGTGTAAATCAAGAGGCAAGTCACTGGCATTATGGGAAACGTGCCAGCAGAAAAACAGAGTGAGAGGAAAATAAATACTCTATTTGTATGGTGCTATTCACTTTACAGACACATAATGCAAGGTGGGCTTTAGAGGCAGCTTTGGATTTTGCAGCATTATGTGGCTCTAGAACTTTTTTTCTGATATTCAGAGGTTAATGTAACTTAACGTTTATAGGGTGACATTTCAAATCTCATCGCTCTCACCAGAAACACCCCCGAGGCTGTCACTGGGTTTTGGGGGAAGGCTTTGGCTACATTAACACAAACCATTGCAACTGCTCTGCAGAGATTTTTCCACCTCTTAAAACAGATAGTGCAGCACCCAAACTGCATTTTCTTAACCAAGTGCCTGTGGCCCAGTTACAAAGCCCTGCAAGCTGCTGTGCAGAGCCAGGCACGTTAGTCAGCAGATCTGCTCTGGGATGGAACATGCACAGGAGCTGCTCTGGGTTTGTGCTGCTGTTGACACCAAAGGCTATTTTAATCACAAGGAGATGTTGTAAGCTCATAGGGGACTGGGGGAAGGGAGAGAAGGTGGGAGGGAGAAAAAAAAACAACAGACCCTAAGGTATTTATATAACTAGCCAGGTCATATGAGAAAGGCAGTGCATTGCCCCCACTGTGGCCAGGTACAGCCACCCTCCCACCCCAGCCACACCAGGGTTCAGGCATGGCATGGAAATGATGGTAGATTAGTTCAGACATGCACCAAACCAGCCAAACACTCCCCAAGCCCTGAAAGGCAGCAGGATGCCCCTGCACCCACAGTGCACCCAGTGCCTCACAGGGCTCTGCTGCCCAGGGCTGAGCCAGGCTGACTTTGCTCTGCACCCCTGCACTCTTCTGGGTACACGCCAGTGCCTGGTGAGTTGTTGCTGATAAGCTTAGAAATGGTTGCTGGTATCACAAGGTTTCTCCTACTGCTCTCGTGAGCTTGGTTTCCTAAGGAACTAAAGCTGATGCAAACATCACCATTGATCTCCCCCCTCTGACTTCTCAGCATCTTGGACAATTTCAGCCAGACGTAGCTCCCCATATTTGCTAAATGCTCTGCTCTTTCTTGCTTATAAAGCACTGGGATAATTTAGGCAGTTAAAAGCCAGCCTCAGTGCTGCTCCTTGCAGAACCACCCCTGCAGTGGGGCACTGCCTCTTCTCTCCCTGAGGGACTGGCACCTGCCTGCTCATACCTTACCCTCAGCTGCACTGCCATCCTGCTCTGTGCTCATACAGTGCTTTAGCACAGCATCACCTTGACCACCCGCAGGTCTTCACCTGGGAAAAGCCAGGAGAACTTCCCTAGAGTTGGTGGAAACAAGCAGGAACATCAGCCAAGGATGTGGGCTGCATTTGGGGAAAAAAAATGATGATGAAACTGGACCTTCTTCACACTGGTCTACATGAGAGAAGCTGAGATGGCAGCTGGCTACCATCCTGACCACACACATGAGCTGGCTCAAATGTCTCCCAGTGCTAGAAGCAGCTCTTCATTCAGCTGAGAACAGCTTTGAAAGAACAGAATTTCAATTCAACTATTTTACTTCACTTGTTTGTTTCACCAGCAGTTAAAGGATGCTACAGGAAGCACCTCTGGCACTTCACTTGCAAGAAGATGGTTTCACACAACAGCTTTGTATTGCCCATATCAGGCTGCTCTCACAGTACCATCAGACATCACTGGGGCTTGCATGAGGAAGGTCACCTCGTTACCCACAGCCTGATGCTTTGACCACGGAGCAGGTCCATTGGGAGGGTGCAGTCTCCCATATCAAGCCTTTCAGATAGCACAAACCAGCACAAGCACTGACAGAGCAATGCAGATTCACACCACCCAAAGCAGAAACAGGCCAGGAAAAAAAACAACCTACTCACCCCTGCCTCTCTTGCACCTCCCATGGAAGCTCGAGTATGGGAACAACCTGCTGCCATGACCTTAATACCACTGCAGTGCCCTGAACTGAGACTGTGCAGACAGCTCTTTCTTTCTGACTTTTCACCAGCACCTATTTCTCTCCCCACAAAGGAGCTGCAGCCAAGCCTGAGAAGGTTGTGTCGCAGGGCAGTGATTTACTGGCACAGGCAAGTGTGTGTACGTGAAAGGCTGCTGGAGAAAACACCTCTCCTTTGAGCAGCATGCTCTCTTTCACTACTTTACCCCCAGCGGTTTGCAGCAGAAAATTCTTGCTGACTGAACAGAAGATGCCCTGAACCTGTGGGGCCAGCAAGGACCTCACTCCTCTCTCATGGTCAGGGGGTGCAGCCCCACACCAGACACACCACAGGCTCTGCTAGCCCCAAAGCACAGCATTTAACTGGAAATCACTCCACAGACTCTTCTAACAGCTATAATGCCAAATATATTTGCAAACGTCCTCTACTTCCTAAGGCAGAGAGCCACCATCCCCAAAGACAGCGATGGGAGATGTGCTTCAAGTCCAAGACTGACCCTCCCACCACTGCAGCACCACCACATCCTGGGAGGGGCTCTCACCTCCTCTTCTCCCGGCTGATGGGCAGAACCCCTCCTCAGCACCACACCCCATCAGAGGAGGCTGTGGTGCAGACAGACTGAACCGAGCCCATGCCCATCTCCCCAGGACACAGCCCTCATCCCCTGCAAAGCCCTCCCCTCACCCCTGCTCCCCTGCCCAGACCCCCAGGCTGTGCTCTGCACGTAGCTGGGAGGAGGGAGTGCTGCTGGCAAGGGAAGAGGGGATGTCTTTCTGAGGGATATAACAGAAATAAGCCAACCTCTCAGAAACTCTCAAGTATCAGAATTCAAAAATAAAAGCACAAACTGGGCATTTCTCATGTCAGCAGTTCCACTTTCTGAAAATATCTGTGCACTTCTTTCCTCACCCATAAATGAAAAGTGAGCAAACAATAACTTTATTGATTCCCTGATTGCATTTTGAAGTTGTGAATTCACTGAAGCTGGCTATTTCTGGCAAAATTTTCTGATGAAAAAAGACAAACTGTGCTTTGTGGGGGAATTTCCCAATCACCTTCCCTTTGCCACAGCCCTGAGCAGCTGCGACCCTGTGGTCCCACGTTCTCCTTCTTTCCCTCTGCACTCTCCTTCTCTCTGTTTTCAGACCAGCACAGCTCAGAAGACCTCACCTGCCCCGAGACACCCATCAACCCACCCCAGCAACTGCTCCTCCTCTCCCCCACACCACGTCCACTGCCAGGCTTGGCTGCAAGGCAAAGGGGATGGTTCACAAACAGCTCCATGACGAGCATCTCCTTAAAGACCACACCCACTAGGGGCTTGCAAATGCCACCAGGAGCCCTGAAGCCGATGCTTTATTTCCTTGCTCTGGTTGCCTGGCAGACAGCCCGTGCAGTGAAACCTGTGCCCTTTTAGCTTGTCCTTAGCTCTGGTTTGCTCCCCGGGTGCTGCTCAGCCCTGTCGTTCAGCAGCATGTGCCTTGAGAGAGAGGAGTTTTGCTTTTGAGGTTGTGAAAAAGCACTCGGTGGAGCTGGTGTCTCTCGTGACACCTGTAGCTCCCCACCAGCTAGCTGAAATGGGGTGAGAGGCAGCAGAGGATGAGCTCTGTCAGTTAAAATCATTGGGCTTTGACTACAGCACTGCTCAGTGCTGTCTGATCAGCCCCAGATAAGCTGCAGTACACCAGCAGTGCTCAGCTGGGCTCACAGGGAGTCTCCTCACCCAGAGGGGAGGTGTTCACAGCCCCTGTGCCTTCTCCAGCACCCTGCAGCCAGAGCACAGGGGAAATCAGTCCCCACTGCTGCCCAAACTACGCCAGAGCCACGTGGGATGGAAAGTGCACATCAACAGATTTTACAATTTCAGGGTGTTTCTTTCATGTCTCATTGTTTATTTTGCCACCATATTTGCAGACAAATACAAAATAACATACAGGCCAAGTAATCTGTAGTGTGACAGCACAAGCACATAGGAACCCTCAGACCAACACTGCCCTTTGTAACTACCTGAGTAAACCTAGAGCTCCCCTGCAGAGTGACAATGAGACCTGGTGCATGGTGCTATAAACAACAGAACACAAGCCAAGAGAGGCTAAAGCCTCGATCCTCTTCAGCTTTGCTGATATGCCCAAACTCTTGCCTGTCTCTCCCAGCTTTCTCAGTTGCTCCAGTAGAAGCTCTCAGGCTATCTGAGGTTGTAGTAAAGCCATCTTATCTTACTCTGCAGTCCCACAGGCCATCTAACCCAGCTCTACAACTACCAATCAAATAATCAAAGACTTCTCCAACTTCCCCCCCAAAGGATGGGGTTTAAATCGTCAGCTGCTGTAAATCTGAACTCCTCCACTGGTTTTGTGGGGCCTGTGACAATTTACATCAGTGGAGGAGCTCCAGCCTCCCATGACTAAAGAATGAAAGTAGTGACAGGTACTTTCATGGTCCTAACGGTGACGTTGAAGCCATTTTTCCTGACAAGCATTAAGAGATTAAATGCCTGGTGTTAAGAGCTTACCCGCTTCATCTGCTAATGCTAAAGCAAAGACCCAAAGACATGTTATCCCTGCCCACAGCTCCTCCCAGGATGGGCTTCAGCTCATCTCAGCGAGTCCTCCTGGCATCCCAGAGGCAAGGAGATGGGTCCATCAGGAGCCAAAGCCAAGTTAACAGGATAAAAATGACTCCTTTTTGCTGTCTCTCAGCCACATGTCCATCCCATTCTCCTATCTGTGACCTGAGAAGCATTACAGCAGCTGCACCTTGACCAGTTTACAATAATATAGTGCTCCAGCCCTGCAAATACTCTTCCCTTTTGTTTCCTCCACAGCTCACTTGCTTAAAATAAATCCATTTGATTAAAGGGAATCAAAAGCACCCAAACGAATTAACTTTCAGCAGGGCTTTTGGGAAGCATTGCTGGAACTGCTGCCTATCAACAGTGAGGGAAAAGGTTCAAGCTTTTTAAAATTGACCAAAATATTTAAAAAAAAAATTATCATACCTTCCAATTTCCATGAGATCCAGCCTCAGACTTTGATGGCAATAACCACCATCTTCCATTTACCCAAGAATTCAGCACCTCTGCACTATTACACTCAGTTAAAAGGGATAATTAGCTGGAGGCAGACAGTAATTTACCTAGTTTGTTTATCAGAAGGGATAAAGCCAATCTGAAACACATTAATGTGAGGGCCTTAAAACTGGCATTATTCTGTGCTGTTGTGCAACAAACGGATTGCTAGAAGAAGGGATGGGGACCAGGGTGTTAATTGGGATTGCTGGGGTGTAAATAATGTTTTGCTTCATAAAGTCTGGCCAGGGCAAACAAATTATGAAGCTCTTCTACTGCAGCTGAATTAAGAGCTCCAACGTAGAGAAGCGTGTACCCAGGAATCGATAGTGGATCACCAAAACATTTAATCCCTGTTTCACTAATCTCCCTGCACTGTCTAAATCCAAACCGACCCCCCACTAAAATCAATGGCTCTAATAGACTCATTAACTGTGGCTCTTTCAGAGGGATGAAACCACCAGAGTTTGAACAACTAACGAGGAGCAGAGGAGCTGAAAGCTGTGAACAGCAGAGGGGCTTGTGCTGTGCCAGGGAGCCCTGGAACAAGAAACTCTTTTAAAGTCCCCTTACAGGAATTTCCACTGCGACCTCCTACCCAGGGTAAGAGGCTGTGACTACACATGTAACAGCTCAGCCCTGAGAGGTGACATCTGACACAGGGACTGAACCAAGACCACGGATTGACAGCTCAGGAGCTGTAGGTGAGGCTCAGGAGCCACCTTCAATGCTCAGCACTGCCCACACTGGGGATTTCTGCACGTCCAGAGTGTCTTTGTGCCCCAGTTCTGGTTCTGCTACCTCACATCACTCTCTGTCTCACCAGGCAGATGTTTCCCATCGCTTTGGGGGCTAGCAAGACCTTTTGGGGCAGCTGTGGCCTTTGCATCCCACAATGCTTCTCATTTATACTCTTCACCAGCAGCTGAAGAGTTTGCTGCATCCTCCTGCCAGGCTTCTCTGCATCACTATCTCAGCTCTGACCTGCACAGCTGAAGCTCCTGTCCCAAGACTCATTTCTCCTAAGTCTGTCAGTTTGGCTGTGATAGCTTCTGCTTGGCATCTACAGGCTCCAGACAGTCTCTTCCCAAAGGACTTTCTGAAAGACACTGAATTTCTGACCAGGGTTTTGTCAGGCTGCCTGGAAAAGGATGTTGCTCCAAACTATTCAAAGATAGCATTTTCTTATTTTTTATGCAATTATTGAACAAATATCAGAATGCAAAATTGCCCCTGGGATTGGAAAATGGAATTAAATCTTTCAACAAACATGAGAAAATGGATCCTGACATCTCTATTAGCAACAAAATGTTTCATGCTTAGAAACTGGTAATCTAACACCCCTCCAGGGAATTCAGAATGGTGAGAAAAAAAATGGTCCAAGACAGCATTAGAAATAAAAAGAGATATACACACATGAAAGCAAGATGCAAACTGGGTGTGGGGTGGGCAGGAGGGTGTCCTTGTGTCAGTCCTGCCTCAGTGCACTCACAGTCCATTCAGGAGGTCATTAGTGGAAAGCAATGGCCCAGATCCTCTGCAGCTCCCAGCTGTGCTGGGCATAAGGAGGTCCACCCCACACCGGATCATCCTCCAGGCCACTGGTGTGGCCACTAAGCTGTACTGACCCCTGCCAGCAGTGAGAAGGGCAGAGCTGGGACATAGGGTGTGGCTGAGCTGCTGCTGCAAGCACCAGGCTCCAGTCTGTCTCAGAGAACTCATGGAGAGCACAGTCCAGACCAGCTCTGGCAGCACTGGTTTACAGCAGCTGGGCTAACTGGTGGTCCAAGACACAAGATGATACAAGGACTGTCCCAGCACACACAGGAACATCTCTGTTAGGGACACCTGGCTGTGCCAGGTTAATGGTTGAACTCCATGACCTTAAGGGTCTTTTCCAACCTAAATGACTCTGTGATCTCTAGCATGCTGCTTTCCTACAGGACACTGGATTTTCCCTGGGCTCCCTTCTCAAGCCACAACCTGGGAAACCACCGACTCCCAGCGTAACAGCCCAAGGTGTGAGAGCAGAGCCATCAGCTGGGTTACACCACACAGTCCAGAAGAAGGAGCACTGCTTGGCATGGGATGAAGTGTAGGCATGCAGCCACATCTGGGACCTGATATGGTTCAGCA
>NW_008586703.1:19022-22634 GCF_000691845.1 Merops nubicus | reverse complement strand
CAGCAGAAAGGAGAAGCTGGCACTGGACGTTTGGTGTGTGTCCCTGGCTTTGCCTTGCTGTAACACCAACCTGGCCATCCTGAGGAGGAGCCACCTGGGCAAGGCTCCCCTTTGAATTTACTGTCGAGAAGATGAACAAATGATGCCCTGGATGCACAGGTCGTTTGCATGGCTCCTCTGCTGGATTTTAATGCTGGCACACAAAGACAATATACAGCCTGAAAGCACTCACACACAACCTATCAGACGCCCACCAGCCTGATTTCCCTTCCCCTCCTCCTGAGAGGGCCATCCATGTAAAATGCCTTGCACCCCTCTCCTCTACTCTGCATTTAGTGGCTTTTGAGCTTCGAAGAGAGGGGAGAAAACCCTATTGCTTCACCAGGCAGCTAAGTACTGTGCAGCCACATTACTGAAGAACACCCACAAATGACACTGCCAAAATAAACTCCTGTTTGAACTCTTCCTAGAATATTTTTGACAGAGCTCAGAACATGCTGCCCTTCTTCCCACACAGCACTGAAGCACCTACTTCACTTTAACCAGGTACACACTCTTCTTGGAGTCAAAAGGACTAATCATATGCTTAAAATTCTGCATTTACCTGAAGTACCAAGCTGAATCTGAGCTGTTTTATCTAGAAGTTGGATGGTATAAATTGGAAACATTATTCCTGGGTGAATGCTATACACATATTGACAGATATATTCCAAAATTATCTAAGAAATGAAACTATTTATTGTCAATAGAACATGTCCAACTCCAGCACACTGCTTTGAAAATCTGAAAATAAAAATGTCCACAATATACTACCTATGAATATGGATACCCCACGCACACTCTGTGCATGCTTCATGTGTACAAAATAGCAGAGAAGAAACACTCTAAACATAAATTGAGAATATATGAGATAAGATTTTAATTGTGGTTTTAATAACAGCAGACTGCTGGAGCTACCTACCTATTATTAGTCTTGAAAAGCAGCATGAAAATAAGATTTTAACCTTTCATCTGTAACATGGTCTTTACTAATAAAATTATCCCAGAGTCATGCAAGCATATAGCTGGTGTCAGCTACTTAATATGCAGAATGAATTAAATGCCACTTACATACAGCAAAGAAATACTCAGCTCATTTCAGGCACTTTAGTGCCAGTTCTTATGGTGCTGCAGCTACACAATAAACACAGTTGAGCCCTGAGTCTCCTCTTCAAATCCTGCCCTTCTGCAAGAAAATCGTTGATCTATTGCTCCACTAAGCTACCCCTTTGCAAGGTCACCAACACTCTGCCCATCGTGCTGGGAGCACTGAGAGAAGCTCTGCCACGTGTGCTTTGCCATTACAAACCACAGAGCATTTATTATGCTACAGGGAGATCAGGTCCCACTGACCACACTTGAAGTCCCGTGGAAAGACAGTAACAGATTGAGGAAGAGTGGAGGACCTGGCACACTCATCTACCATTAATCAAAAAATGTTGATAATCCTACTCCATCTTTCCAAAGCAAAAGTCACCTTTATGAGACAAACACCTTAAACCCCATTTCAGTCCAGCTTCAATCTCCTGCTGCCAGAAACAGACTCACTGGTACTTCATCTCACTTGCTGTTGGTGAACAGCCCGTGGAAGTCAACAGGAAGACTCTCGATCATGGATTTATTTCCAACAAGTATTAAAATTCCCAATATACTACATCAAACAGGAAATGCCAGGAGGAATCTTTTCCCAAAAGACCACACTTTCTTCTCCTTCACACTTTCTTCTCTTCACACTTTCTTTTGTATTAGTGACATACAAGCAATAATCAATATAAATAGCATACAAAAACAGACAAGGAAAAAAAAAAAAAAAAACAACAGAAGGTGCTGGACATCAAAAAAATTATCTGCCCAAAGTATCTTTCACTACCTGCAGAATAAGGCTCCTGCTTCTCACTGTGAATGAATTCTTTTCGTTCATACTTGGCTCTGATCCACTGTTCCCGCAGCAGTCTGAAATACAAAAAAAATACAGAGGAAAGGAAACATGGTCCAAGATACAATAAGGAAGAAACCAGAATGATTAATTCTTCAATCAAAATACAAGTGTGATTTAAAAGTCTTCCAAAAATTACATTGCACAGTCTGGAGTCCAGGATTTCTTTTGTTTACTGCTGGACAACAACAAATCATCCCTTGTACCTCCAATTTTATTGGAAACTTATTTAATAAAATGTACAGATTTAGTGGAATAGCCCTTTCTCTGCCACCCAAGCAGCCTCTGTACAGAATTCCCTCAGTATATGAACGATCCTAAACCTAATTTCCTCAGCCCACATTCTTCAGTAAATGGGATCAGTGAATGAAAAAAACCCAACAAACTACATACCAAATGATACCAATGATTTATACACCAAGACCTTAACTTCCAAAAAGGAAAAAAATTATCCCAAAGATTATAAATACCTTTTTGCTACATTATTTTAGCATGAGTGCTGGAACTAATGAAGTGGTTTAGATCTAGAATACGCTAGAAATTGCTTCAAACCATTTCTAACTGCACTTAGTTCTTAATTGCCCTAGAAGCTTAAATAGCTCAAGCAGGCAGTAATCACAGACAGAAATAAAGGCATGTGTCATCCCAGCTTCACAGCAGACGTTCTGAAGTGGCCTACACTGCTGACAGTAAAAGATCCCCCAGCACTGGGCATGCTCTGTAAAACCCATCACACTTCAACACATCAACTTGTCCACCAAAGAAAACTGCTAATATGCTTCATTATTTTTTTCTGACTATGCCACTATTGCTATTTTTCCAATAGACACATTCCAGAAATGCTCAAGGAAGGCAAGTGTACTAACACTGCTTATGAAAATTCATCTGCAGGTACAGCAAACAGATTCATCAGATCTGCAAGACACTATTCAACAAGGACTGTGGCCGTAATTGGGTTCCTGGCATGAAAGGAAAAAATATTTACATCTATTTTATCCCACCCTTTGTTTCATCTCCTTGGTTGGGGCACCTGCCTTCTCCCACAAGGCTCAGGGAGCACCATCACTTCCCCTACACCCAGAACTCAACTGTGAGCTTCTGCTGTAGCAGAAATAATGCACCAGCTCTGCCTTTCCCCCTTCTGTTCCTGTTTTCATGACTGATCTTTAGCTGTTACACACACATCTGCAGATTTGACTGAACTCTGAACACCCAACTCCCTGCTGCTGTCACCCTGTGCCACGCTCTGGTCTGGGGACAACCCATCTTCGGTTCATCTCAGGAGGTTCAGATGCTTTTTGTAGAAGTGTGCAAAGGGGCTCTTCTGGGTTCAGAAGGATGCTCTGTCTGGATCTGATCTCCCCAACATGGTAGCCTGCAAATGACCCAAATGACTACTGATGACCCAAAAGGTAGCACTTAATTGCCTGTTTCTGTACTTTTGCTCCTCATCAACAAACCTACCAAAATATAGTCACTTGATTTAATACTTAATTTAATGCTTAAATTTGTTACCCTTCTTGCAATTTTTCCAGCCTGACTGCTGCAGACAGCTTGTTATCACTGTATCACACAAATTTGGACCTTTTGACCAAGCTGATTAGGGATTTAACTAGAAGGAAGCGAATTCACACCAC
>NW_008586703.1:0-18991 GCF_000691845.1 Merops nubicus | reverse complement strand
ATGACTGCAGTGCATGCAGCAGGAGGTGCAGCTGGTGAGAGTCTCGGAAAGCCAGCCATCCAGCAGGAATGTTTAAATACAGGGTAAATGAGGGCTCGTGTGCAGCAGTGGGAAAACACTCGTGCTGCAGAATGCAAATGCTACAGCAGACACTCTGCTGGTCACGCCTTGGGGAACACCACTCTGCAGTGACTTATTTCCCATGACACTGGCAACAGTGGTGGTTCCACATCCCCACAGCTTGAGGAACCTCACCCAAAGGGGGATCCTGAGAAGCTGCAGAATGCCCTCGGTAACATCTCCCAGCATTTGGGCCAGAACAGGAGTGGCTCCAACAGCAACTCCCACAGCAGAGAAGACTCCAGCCACGCCACCTTCCCAGCTCACAACAAGCACTTTCTGACAAGTCACATGTTCTTCCTCAGCATCACCAACCCAGGCTCTTCAGCAATAATCCCAAAATAAACAAATACACCAAGAGCAGCCCACAGTTAGGACAACTCAGTGCAAGGCAGCTTCTGCTCCAGTATTTATAGAAAGCAGAACGACTCCAGCAAAAGAAACTGAAACAAAAACCCAACGAGGATGGTGAGGTGTCCAGCATCTCCCTTCAAAGCAACAGAGAAGCTGAGTATGGACATGACCACACTCTCTCTCATGGACTGGAGGCAATCCCACCATAAAAACCTGCTTCTGAGTCTGGTGTTAAACTCTAGTTACCCTGCCACAGCTTGGATGAATTTAAACAGGAACAGGAATTCATGCTGAGATCTATGGGATCTGTGAGCTCTTAGAGGGCAGGAACCATCCAGAGGTCCTCCAAGCCATTCAGTCTTCTCCACTGTCTTCAGTGGACTTGAGACCTATCTCCATTTCATTTTAAGTATGCCTTCAGGGAACTTTTAAACATCTGTTGGTGTGTTTAAGTTGAAATCTATTTTTTCCTTTGGCGAATGCATATGGAAATAACCTGGGGCACATATCATGGGGTAAACACAGGACCCTCCATCCAAACCCCACTTCAATTTTGATAGGAGTTCTGAGAACAGAAAGGACTGTAGCAACAGCCTCATGGCATTTTACTGCACTTCTGGTGATGGAATGATGTACCAAATATGCCATTCATGTTTGCTAGGAAAATATAAGGGCATCATTCCTGAACTGCGGAGATGTGTGGCTTTTGGGATCCACTCCAAAGGCTTTAACAGCCCACCTAAAGTCTGGCAGGCTGCTGGCCACAGGGAATATGTCATTTTTTTTGGCAATTAGAACAGAAAAGTCTTTGTAATTATCAAGATAAAAAAGCTGGGATCAAAGAAAAAAAAATATACCAAAAAGCAAAACTCTAAGAAAAAAACACATTTCCACCAGAATAAGGGAAAATTCATCCCCAGAATGGAATAAGGCTGGGCTGCACTGGGGAGGTGTCAGCTCCAGAGGCTGAGGAAGCACCACCAACACCAAAAGCTCCAGAGCTCACTCTAGGTACTTGTTTGATTGCCTGGCCACCCACATGAAAACAAGTGCTCTGTGTCAAAGGGCCAGCGAGGAAGGCTTCAGAAGAAGCCAGAGGAGGAGTTTTATCTTGCTCCCACATACTCAAAGCCTTTTGCTTGCAGCAAATAAGAAATACCACAGGAAAAGCTGTTCAAGCAGTTTAATATCAAACCGTGGCTATGTGGCTTCACTGTGCTCTCTGGAGGAGGCCTGGCCAGCCAAATTTATAGTCTCCAATTTCTTGTTACCCAAGTCCCTCAGCTGGGCTGGCTTTCCTAGGATGCACTATGGTGTGCACACCACAGATGCTGCATGGCTGCTGTGGCTTTTTGGAGACACATAACAGACAATAAGCCCCAGCCAGAAGTGAAAGTGGCCCAAATGACATCAAACACCACCCAGAGCCACCCGCTGACTGCATCTCTGTGAGCCACCATCAAGTCCAGCAAAGACAAAAGAAATTAATGTCATCCAGGAGCGCCACTTCCAAACCCCAAATTTGTAGCTTCTGGAATTTGTCAGAGGTTTTTCCAGCAAAAACCAATCTGCTTTCCACAGGCAGCTCTGTGGACACAGCTGTGCCAAGTTTCTGTCAAACAACTGTTTTAATGAAATTCTAAGTCCGAGTCCAAATTTCTGCCCAGACTGGAAGGAGAGCCACTGCAGCGTAGACTAAAAGCCTGTCTAGCTTCACACTCTGACTCCACATCTTGTCCTACCAGCCAGGTCCTCGCTGTGAGGACTTGATTTAAATGGCTTTTTGGAGGCATGAGACAGTTGGGGGGTTCTCCCAGCCACTCTGTGTGTCACCCCAGCCTGCAGAGCCCCAGGAGTAACATGCCATCCACATCCCCAAGACCCGTGACCAACAGCAAGCCTCTGGAGGAGAGCAAAAAGAGAGTTTTTGGCTATCAAGGCATAAGAATCTTGCATTATGGATTTGAAGTTAAAGCTGAAATTCAGTATGCAAAATCATAACATGCTCAATTAAAATGCTAACTGGCTCCTTTTTTGTTTGCTTGCTTTACATGCACGGTCCATTGTACCATAACACTATTTTTTCAGAATGGTTAAACACAGCTTAAAAACACATAGGAAACATCCTGTGCTGGTACTATCTTAACCTCACAACAAGTTCCTTTGGAAATTAAAGGAATCAATATGAATTAACAGGCTTACGAGCTAACAACAAGGAGAAAATGAATGAAAAGCAGAGAAGACCCTGTGGCTGGCTGGGACTGAAGGAGTGGGCAGATCTCAGGCACTTGGCTGATGGCTGAACGATACTCAGGCAGAGACTTCTTGAGGCCAGGTGCCCAGTCTGAGGCACCACAAGAGGCTCCATCACTTGGAAACTGATGGGCAGCCTCTCCAGGAGACCACGCTGCAGCACCTCAAGCTTTATACCCAAAACACCAGGGACTTTTGAAAGCCATGGATGTAAAGTCTGAAGGCCCTTCTTAATAAGTAGCAGCCAGAGCAAAACACTCAACTTCACCCCTCTGGACACTGAGCATGAAAGAAGCTCATCTATAAAGCACCAGCAAAAGGAGGAAGGGAAAACCAGGTGAGAAGTTTGCATGCTTGACCATCAGTATACTCCATGCATGGGAGGAGAGGGAGGCAGGCTGACCTTCAGACACCAGGCTGAGGTGGTGGGCTTGCTAGCCCCTCTACCAAATGAGCCAAACTTTAACACATGTAGGAAGAGAAAAAAATCCAGGGATGTAATGGACCATTTTCTCTCTCCACATTTTAATCATACTGTAATACAACGAGCTGCTCCTGCTAATAACTGTTCTTCAGATGACTGTATTGATGACTCCTCATTCTGCGAGCTTCACTGGGATACATCCTCTCTGAATAATGTCTCATCTCATTCCAGATAAGACAACCACCCAGTACAATTCATGCCATTTCATTCTGCCCTGTTTTCCTACCAAGGTATTCAAACGTAGTGGCAGTCAGTACGTGTAAGTGTTCTGTGTGAGGAGCAGATGTAGCTCCCACTTATTCAAGCATGGAGAGAGGAGGGAGCAATGCACTGCAGCTCATCGACAGCTCCACAGAATGATGCTCTGTGCTCCTGAGTGAAGCTAACAGGCAATAAAGACTGCCATCAGGTATTGGGCACGGGCATGGATGTACTTCTAGTACTGCAAAAGCCCAGTAAGAGCTTGTCTCCTTCTTCCTCAATCACTTTTCAGCCAAGCACATGACTGAGCAAAGCCTTTTTCCTTTGCTTTTACTCAAAAGCAATGCTACCCCTGCTGCTCACTCAGGACTCAAAACTCAGCCCTGTGCTTGCAGTGTCTCTGTCCCAGAAAAGGCTGTTTTAAAGCTCTCAGTCTGCTGCCGTGTTGTTCAAAGCTGGGCCGTGACCACTCGTGATCATCCAGAGAGGGGTTTTGTGGTTTGAGTTCCTCACTCGAGGCAATTTGTGCCAACGCTGTGGCCCAAAGTGCTGTAGGAACATCCCAGAGTCTGGGATCCATTTCAGCCTCGGGGACTCTCCAGTGGTACAGGAGTTGGTGGCTCTGCTCACTGCTCCTGGTGCATGGGCCAGGCCGCTGGCAGACAGAACATGAGAGGACAGAGGGGGAATTTTATTTTTTTTGGTTGTGGGTTTGTGTTTTTTTCATTTTGCCTATGCATAGCTGGTAAATTTTCCCTGGGCAATTCCAGAGCTCCCCTCCAACTTCTCTAACCTTTGCCAAGCATCTGACAGAGCCAGGAAGTCCCAACAGGGTTTCTGGAGGATGCAGAAGCCAGATGCAGCAGGCAAACACCACGTATTGCACAAGGAGTAAAACACAACACTGTAGGCGAAGAGAAAAAAGAACAAGCTGGTGCTACAGCACTTTCCCCCCTCTTGCTCTGAAATTTGCAATTGTTCAAGCAACCAAAGTAAAGAGCTCATAGAAGCAGCAGTGTAAAATGAAGAAGCTTCAGGTGAACAAACAGCCCATCCTTACTACAGCTTGCACATCAGCATCCTGCCACGCCGGGTCTGAGGGCAGCTCCCACCACACCTGCCCAGCTCCTGCAGCACGGCTTGGAGTGATGAGGAGCATCAGACACCTCTCTGTGCTACAGAACGTGGGTCAGCACACAGCAGCACGGTGCCAGCCCTGCGTGGAGGTGTCACCCATCGCCGTGCTAGCCAGGGCTGTGAGCTGGGAACAGCTCCTGCTGCTGCAGGGACTGGACTGCAGTGAGGCAGGGAGAAGGCTAAATATACACCCCTTTAAAAAGCAGCACTCCCCTGCTCTTGTTTAGCATGTATCTGTTGAAAGGCAGAGAGAGCCTCCAACTAGAGAAAGTAAAATACAACCTGGCACACCACCCTCAACCGTTCCCAGCAGGCGAGGCACCCAGAGCTGCAGCAGTGTCAGGAGATCTGCGACTGCACGAGGTCCCATCCATCCCAGCTGCACCCTGCTGCTATTGCAGAGACCCAGCAGCACCGGTCTGGAGAACGCCTACACGAGCAGAGCTCCAGGCTCAGTTCAGAAATCAGGGCATCTGGGCTGAAAATTGCCCCACATGCACACCAGGCACACGTTGGGAGCACAAAAGCTTCAGAAACTGGCCTCCCAGCCGCTTGCAGGAAGATCGGCCTTGCCTCGTCCTCCCCATCAATAAACAGCAAAAAGAAAGCAGAAGAACACAGCCCCTCAGCTCTCCTGGGTCTGTTTCTCAGAGGTGGTAAGCCCAGCAAGGTGCCTCTCAGCAGGCACGGGGCAGGGCTGCAGGAGAGCGGCTGCCCCAGCGCCTGCGGGCGGTGCCCGCCCGGTGCCCCGGCCAGGGGCGGGGCGGCCCCAGCGCCTGCGGGCGATGCCAGCTCGGTGCCCTGGCAGGGCTGGGCTGGAGCTCAGCCCCTGCCCAGCCACGCTCCCTGGAGTGCTCCTGCACTGCAGGATGGAGGCAGAAACCAGCAGAGCAGCAAAGCCTGAGCAGCACTATCAAAGGGAGCCAAACCGAGCACAGAACCAGCCACTGAATTTTCTGTCAGGCTGACAGCAGAAGGAATGAAAACGCTCGCGGTCTCCAAGCGACCTGAGCTGCAGGCCTGGCTTTTGCTGCCTCTGAGCCTGACAAGTGCAAGGAGAGTGGGGTGCAATCTGCACATCCGTGTCAGGAAGCCCCAAGCTGCAGAGGGACCTGCCCCACTTCCAGCCACGCTCCCCCAGCAAGAGCTCTGCGCCCGCTCGGGCAGGGGTGGGGCATGGAAAAGAACAGAGAATCTGCTCCTGAGCAACCCGAGTCTGAAAGAGGCCCCTGCCCTGTAGGGACAAAACAGCTGAGGCTGGAGTGCAACATCTCATCGAATTTAACTAAGGCTTACAAGTAAGCAAAATTTAAATCCCCTGGAATTGTGTTTCTCCTAACAATGCCAACGTCACAAGTACTCACACATCTCAAAACCACACAGCCAGCTACTGGGACTTGTGGAGCTCAGTGAAATCAGTGTGGTACTGGATCCTCTCAGCACCACAGCAGTTCACAAGAGCCATCTGTCCCCTAAGGACAGCATCCTCCTCCCAGCTGATGGCAGAGCCAACAATTTCTCCTGCCACCTGGGTAGCACAGAGAGCTTGGGGCACCCTTCTCACTTCTATCAGAGACCCTAAGGAGAAGGCAGAGGAAATAAGCACCAACAACACTCTGCCAAAAGACTGGTTTTTTTTTTTTTCAACTCAACTCAGTGGAGGAAGCCAGAGAGAAATTATCAGGGATTTTCCTTTCGCAGATGCACTGTCTTAGGAAGTGCAATTTATTTACCCAGCAAGTACAAGCTTTGTAAACCCTTTGCAAACAAGGAGTGTATTTACACACTTGGTGTATGCCCCTTCACAACACACGGTGGCTTTGGCAATCCTCAAATCATTTCTGCCCTTCTAGGAGCCATGGAAGCTGCTGCCAGAAGCCATTTTAGATCAAAATCAAGATCTGGGAACTCTGAATAAATGGATGGGGGTCTTTTTTACTGCCAGGCTCACACCTGGTTCTTCTCAGATGAAGAATCTGAGCATCATCAAATAGAGTGTAACCGATGCATCACCAAGATACTTCCCAAGCATGACAGGTGCCTTCTTTTGTCTTCACTAGAAAAGGCTTTTTGTGTGATGCAGGAAGACAATAAAACTTCTTAACAGCTATTACAAAAAAAGATTAAAAATATAGATAAAGCTACTCTGAGGATGAGCATAGGTACATGAACACTTCGGTCCACCTTCAGTAGGATTTCAGATTTGGGGAACACAGCTGAGCCTTCCTACCCAAAGGCTAAGACCTCCTGTGAACTCTCCCAGACCATTTTCACACCACCAAATCACATCTCCTTCATCTAGTGACATCCAGCTAAAGCAGCAACACTGGGAGAGATCTCAGGGACCAGGTATCACTGGTTTGCTAATGCTAAAGTACTGGCTCTGGAAATTATGCCCTCCAGACCCTCTGTAAAGA
Source organism: Merops nubicus (assembly GCF_000691845.1). NCBI lineage: Eukaryota > Metazoa > Chordata > Aves > Coraciiformes > Meropidae > Merops > Merops nubicus. The sequence continues at coordinate 12,025 of NW_008586703.1, read as the reverse complement.
CTGGTTTCCCAAAGATTCAACCCCCTCTTTGTACTCTGCAATATTTGACCCTACAAAATGAATTCAGTTCGTCTTCCTGGCTGCTCAGCCCTTGTGGTCTGCAAAGCCTTCCTCACCTTACCAGGGAGGTTTACTCTATGCTGTGTAGGAGACAATTTCTCCTTACCACCCTTCATGGAGGAGATTATTTGTCATTTAGGCAACTAAGAAGAAAATCCACCACCTTGGCACTAAACCCCAGCACTTCTGCATTACAGTAACCCAGCATCTTACGAGGCAGATAAGCAAGTTCTGTTCTGATGCAAAAGGACTATCTGAAGAGGCAGAGGAAATCAATGGGTGGAAATTGGCATTTTTGTAGCCTTAGAAACTTGGAAGAGTCTGGGGAACAGACAAACTATTGGCTTCCCTGAATCATCTCAATGATACTTATTAAATGAGATCCCACATGTAGTATAAACTCTACCATATGTGTGCAGAAGAACAAAGATTTTCAGGGCCTTTTATAAATGAAACTTCCTTTGTGACTAAAACTAAAAGTATCATGCTAAAGCTAAAATATTACAGAGGCTGCAGCTGCACAAACAAATAAATGCTGTTTATCAGCAAAGGTATTTACTTACTGACAGTCAAGAAACGTTGGCTTGTAATAAAATGGTGGCATTTTAGATTCATATTTTGCTTTTGCTACATTGTTTCCATTCGAGGCCATAAACTGTAAAAAGATATAAAAAGAAAAAGAATTAAAAAATGTTAATGGTATTCTCCTTCTTCCTCTTTTGGTTCTACAGAGTAATAAAATGATTGGGATGTTCACTCACTGGGAGGTTTCCCCAGGACTGTGCACAGAAGGGATGCTATAAAGACTATGGCTGCAAACCTGGGCTCAGAAATTAATACTGATTATTATTGCCAGTGCTCCCCCAGCTTAATATGATACTGGGGACAGGTCTGCATCCCAGTCACACGTGCACGATCCCAGCTGGTTCCCACGGGAGCAGAAGGCAGCACCCGGTGGCATTTCCCCCTTGCAAGCATGGGAATGAGATGGCTCCCAGGGAATCCAGCCCAGAAATTAGGTAATCAGAGGGGAAAACCTGACACTAACTAAACCTCCATGTGTTGCAACCCCAGCAAGGTAACAGTCTTCAACACCACACCCTTTGCTTTGGACCACATCCCTTGTTCCAAAAGGATAATTTTATTTTTGCAAAGCCACACCAGCAATCTCAGAAAAGAGCTGAAATATTAAATAAACAAGAATTCTCTCTGCCCTGACAGCCCTCTTTTCCTCCTGATCTCATATATGAAGGGCTAGTTGAGAACTCTGCAAACAAACCCACAGATTTCACTAGTCATAATTTCATAATTTTATTTCATGAAAATCACTTTGTAAGTGTAAAAAACCCATTTTTTCCAGGCAGCCACGCTAAATACATTTTGTCTTGTCTCAAATGCCAAGCATACATGCATAACAAGCAGCTAAGTTTTTTCTTTAAATCCTAGGCTTTTTTTTTTTTTTAATAATTTTAATGTTTTTGAGCTTCTCAAGTTTACATATCCAATCTATTCTCAAAAAAATCAGGGAAGGGAAAACCCATGCAACACAAAACCCTATTTTTCTCTTAAAACACATGACTTTGTGAGCTGGGGCTTTTAGAAAAACCCCAAATCTACAACACAGAAGATAGAGATCAATGACTGGTGGTGCTCTTCGTGCCTTTGAAGACACCAATAGTCAAAGCAGGGAGGTTTTCTGGGTAGGCTTGCCCTTAGCAACTTCACCCAAACTAGGCAGGTGTGTGGCATAAATACAGGGAATTTATACTGTGAAGGTTCAGCTCTTTAAGATGTGAGTCTAAGAGCCTTCAACACCAAGTGGAACAAAGGCAGAAATAGCTGAGCTGGGCAGGGGTGGTAGACCAGAGTTTCTAGCCTACCATCTAGTCTAGGCTAGAGGCAACGTAAGAAACAGGAGGAGACAATTTAAGATCAGTAATTTCTACACACTCTATTTCATTGACATTTTTATAGGGGTGGGACAAACCCTCAGAACTTCTTCATGGAAGTTTTTAATCAGCATCACGGACCTCAAGAATCATCTAGACATCTTCTCTGAAATCCCACTTGCTGCAGCATCTTTAGAAAGGACTCTGTTTTACAGCTCTGCTGGGGAAAGGCAGCAACCCAAACTCACTGGTCCTTCCAGCCTCAGGTGCACGTACCTCCACTTGAGCATCATCCCAGTCATCCAGACGGACTGACTTCACTTTGCTGACCTGGGGAATATTGCGATGGATTCCTGAACAGTTCAAGCAGATGAAGATCCCCAGGCTGTGGGATGCCCAGTCGGGGTCTGAAAGCAAGAAGGAAAGAGGGAATTGCACTTGATTGGTGTATCAGGTTCAGCACAGGAGGAAGGAGAGATGGGGCAGGACAGAGCACAGCTGGGAGCACAGGAGTCACCAGGTCTGAGCTCCCTCGTTTTGAAGGCATCAAAAAAATACACAAGGAAAAAAGAGATACATGTTAGTTTATGCTGATACCAATACAAATTAAACTAACAATTAACAGATTTGCAATCTCAAGTGCAGCTGTTATTCACAAAAACCCAACATACAGACAATTGCATATGCCCAAGACCCCCAAAACTATGCTCACACCAAGAGAAGAGGTGAACATCCATCTTTCATCAGCAAATTCCACCCAAGTGTTGCATGGAACAGAAACTGCACAATTAAAACCAACAGCTCAGAGAGAACCACTACTCTGCTCCCTCGCCTTGCTACATAGAGAATTTTTAATTTTTTTTTAGTGGGAGAGCTCCACAGAGAGGCCTTCCTCCCACAGCCACGGCTGCCCAGCAGCACAGCCCTCCGTGCCAGGAGGTTTCCAGCCCTGGCCTTAATGGAGAAATGCTGCCAGTGGCAGCTCTGTACTTGGAGCAAAACCATGAGCCCCGGAGCTGAGTCTCACACAAAGCACTCCAAACACCAGTCCCTCCAAATTCCTGCCCGGGAGAGGCACCGCCTGAAGCACGGGACACGGGAAGGAAGCAGAGGAGGGCAGGGGCCAGGGGCAGGACACATCCACCAGTGTCCCCGGTGCTGCTCGATGACAGAGCCAATACAGGGACCTTTGTTTGAACTCCAACCAGCAAATGTCAGTGCCCGCTATCCCAGCTGTGCCCCCACCCAGCCAGCCACTAAATCCTCCACCTCCCCTCAGGGAGGTCCCCTCACCCCATCCTCTCCCAGACCCCCACTGGTGGGAGCCCCCCGGCCGCCCCATCCCTCCGGGCTGTTGGGGGGTAGGGACAGGTCTCCCCTTCTCCCATCGTCAGTAGTTTATTCCCCTGCAGTAATTACACCAACCACTCGCTCCTCATGGCCCAGCCGTTATTTCTCAAAGCAAGGGAAGGTGCTCTCTCCTCCGTGTCCATATTTAATGGGCTGGTGATGGCCGTGCAGCAGGAGCAGGCTGGCGTGGGGCTGCACAGCTCCTCTGCACGGCCACAGCCTCCCCAGCACACCCTGGGGAAGACAGACTCGGTTCTCCAGAGGTGCCTCTGCTCAGATATACACCCAAGAGCTATGTGAGCAGCCTCATCAGACACAGCAGGGTGCCCACCCAGGAGAGGGGAGCAAATTCCCCTGCTGTTACACGTCCCAGCAGCCGCAGCTCCCTCGGCACAGAGCTGGGACTAACAGCCACAAATAAAGGTGGGATTTTCCATTTCACACAGTCTCCCATCCTCAGGCAAGGCCCCAACGACTACAGCTCCAGCCTGACAAATATAAAACCAACCCAGCCAATCTATGCACACAGCAGCCAAGTGCTGCCCACCTCCAGCCATGCCAGTGAGGCCACGGGGTGCCCTGCCCCACCAGCCCAGGACCACAAGACCAAACAATGCAAGTCAGGCAAGGTGAAAACATGAGTCTCTTGTTGAAAAACCCATTTCTGACTTCCATACCAAGGACCAGGTGCAAGGAAGAGCAAGAGGGTCTGGAGGATTCAGCAGCCCCAGAGCAGCAGCAGCCATGGGGAAGAGGAAGCTGTAGCAGTGAAGTTTGGAGTCAGGAGCTAAACTGGCCACAGTGGGGAAGGCATATCATAGTGTGCACAGGTCTCCACAGGTTTTATTGGGAGCCCAAACATTTGGTTTATTTTAACAGGTTTATCTTAGGCACACAGTTGGATGTCTTCATATTGCCTGAAACTTCCTAGATTTGGGTTTCCAGCGTCCCCTTGAAGAAGAAACCCCTCTGCTGCCTGCACTGCTGTGTGTGACAGGACCAGGAGACATCACACCTTCCTTCACCCAAGGATGAGAACAAATCTGGGTGGAGAAACATCCTGCAAGAAGATCCTCAGGCTCAGATGGAGAAGGCTCCAGCTGCAGTGAGCCAACTCATACCCAAACTGTCTCTCCTTGTTTTAGATAAACAGCACCTCAAGTAACGAGCTTCAATCACAACTGAGGCTTTAAAGCATTCTCCTGACATCAACGGTATTTCTTTAGACCAAACTCTTAAGCTTGCATCCACCCTGCTCCACACAATGCCAAGTCATATCTAATTAAGAGAGCAGAAGCTGGTCTATGTGCAGGAGCACACGTGCATGGTTTCCAGAAGATGACAGGACTCCAGAGGAGCAGATGGAGACAACAGGGTCAGTAGTGACCCAGCCCTTGGCAAGGATGACCACAGTCTGTTCAATAAAACCATACCTGCCAGCTGTCTCCTCCTGGTCACCTTCCTGTCAGTGTTTCCTCTCTTGCCCAGGCCCAAGGTTCATGTCCATCCAATGCCAACAGCACCCCACACAGCAAACTTCAAGGAGCACTGTGATAGCTGCACCCTCCACTCAACTCACCAGACCCAACACCAGCAGTTAGCATCGCTGCTGTACATCAACAGCAACAACTGCTCCTCTGGTTTTAAAAATACCTTTCTCCTAAACCCAAAATCATGTGGCCAGGGGCATGTAAGAGTTGTAGATGCTCGGCTGCTTGTGTGCTGCTTTCCTGTGACAGCCACAAACCAGAACTACACAAATTTGGCAAATGCCAAAGGGAACACCAGGCAGGAGAGGAGTTCAAAGGCCTCATGCCCTGAATTAACCCCATCTGAAAAATTGCTAAGTAGTGAAATCCCCCAGAACCAACTGATCTAACAAGGGAAGTCTCTCTGAAATGTCATTGTTGCAGTAGTTTATTAGACATTCCTCATGGCTCTTGTTCTCCTGGTTGAAGACATCTGACTGAGACAACAAGTCAGCCTGGGATTTCCCAGGGCTGTAGCTGAAAGCCAAAAGCAACTTCTAAGCATCACCTGAACAAGCCCAAGGGTTACAGAGCCTCATGAGCCCTTGGGCTGGTGCTTCCCTGTGACCCCCTCGTGCCACTGCTCTGCCTGTGGACAGGAAGGAGGAGGGTGGAGGATTCCCTGACTTCATCTTCTGGAGGGCTCTGCCAGTGCTGCTTCCACTTCCCACTCAGTCCCTGCACCTGTGGCACCATTTTCAAAGAAGCATTGCTGTGAGACCTCTGTGCCCACACGTCTGCTGCAGGAACTGCTGAGATCCTCAGGCAGGTGGCTGCTGGACAGGGTAAGCACCCAGTTCTGCAGGGTTACTGCTCCAAAGCCTTGGAAAGGCTTGGGACTGTTGGTGACTATGGCACTCCCCAAGCACATCGCAGTGCCTCTCTCTTCATCTCTGCTTTCCAGCATGAACAACATGAAAAATTCTCAGCTCAGGAACATGATAGATAACACCAGCAACTTCACAGACCCCACCCCTTCAAAAGAGTGTGCCATTGCAGGCTTCAAGGTAAGACGTTATCAAGCACAAAACAAAGTCACACAAGCATCTTCATACAAGACAAGTGAGTTTTGGGGCAGCACCATTAGCACAGTGAGCCAGGCTGTATGGCTGGTGGTGTGAATGCCCGTCCACAGAGAGCTGAGGTCTCCATGGCCAGCTGAAGTCAGCCTGGCAGCTAGACACTTCAACTACTGAACACATTCTCCATGCTGGACATTACTGGGGAGTTCAGTATTTCATTGAAGCCATTTTATCTAGGCAGAGCCCAAAAAAGTTCATATACATGGCCAAGACACTGCTGTAAGTGTAGAAAGTCTCCTACCCTGCAGCATCATTACTCCAGAACAACTGATGCCAGCTCTAAAGGCTTCCACTGCCCAACACAGTGGGGATTACTGGTCACTTATAAACAGATTATAATGACTTTCAAAACAAAAACTTGATGCAATCTAATTTTTAAAATTAAATAAATAAACAGAGCTAAACTAAACTCAGGAGAAGGGCGGTGGGGTGGTATTTTCCCACCTCATTCATCTGAAAGGGAAAGCACAGCCAGAGATTAGAGAAGCAGCCAAAGCAATACTACATACAACAGTTGGGCAACACGGCTAAATTCAGAAATTAACTTCCCCACCCAGCTCCTTTTGCCACTACAAGACCCAGGAAAACCCAGCACAGAAAACAATGAACTCTGCAGCTTGAACCCAGCGTTGCTGGGCGTAAGAACAGCCCACACAGGCAGAAAGGAAGGCTGAACCCAGGGGAAAAAAAAATAAAGAACCACCAATGCATAACCTAGGAGAATTTACACAAACCTAAAGGGGAGCAAAGAAGATTAGAAGTGGGTAGCAGTGGATCTTTTTTTTAATTAATAATCCTCCATCCAGAACGTAAATATAGAGTTCCAGGTTGAAAATCTCAAGATACCATCAACCCAAGTAAAATCAGACAAAGCAGAGCCATAGCAGTCTCAAAGTAGCCACGAGACAAGAGCAAGAACTCAAGAGTCCCAAAACTTACTTGGATGCTCCACCTTCTGCCTTGAAGCACAGTTACCTTTATGTATAGCACCGTGTATTACTGACCAAGAAAGTACCTGTGAGAGTGTGGCCAGAGCAGACCCTGTTCCATCCTCCAGCACACACACCATGGCCTGACCCTTCGTTAGCTGCCTGCCTGCATCCTGGCTGCACCAGCCAGGGTTTTGGTGGGCTGGAGCTTTAACAGATTTTTCTGTTCCCTCTTCCCTGTTTGAGGTGACAAGGACTAATCAGAGGGGAGAGGAGGACCTCTCGAGGTAGGCAAAACCTTTTTTACCCTGTACCAGAGAGGTAAATCACACCCTATGATTCAATGATGTAATCACAGGGATTTTAGTGCAATCAACACAAGCAAAAAGCCTTTTCTGCTGCTACTGATTTCCTAAATGCCCCAGCCAGGAGAACCTCGTGTTCAGCACTGAACTTGTGCTGCTGTTTCCTTTGAGGATAGATTAGGAGGCTAAGAGACCCTGGTCATGTGTGTTTAAAAATAACAATAAAAGCTGTTAAAACTGAAGCCAAACAGCCTCCCACCAACACTCCTCTCTAAGTAGGAAAATTTTTCAGCAAAGGCATTAAACTTGCCAAGGTCTTTTTGTTCAGCTGGCAGGTCTCAGCAGCCCCCTCTGCTTGCTGTCTGCAGCCCACGGCTGGGCTGCAACCCAGCGGCAGGGCCGGACAGAAAACGCTGTCACATTAAGCCTCCTTTGTCTCAAAAAGTCCTTTTCTCTGCAGAAAGTGGCATCGAGCTAAACCCAGCTGCTGTGGGGTGGTTTTTTTTTCCTTCTTACCCATCCAATCTGCTTATGTCCAGACAGAAGGGTTGGCAAATTCCTGGGGGAAAAAGAAAAATAAAATTTAAAAATCATTATTTCGGAGGACAATGGAGGTGCGGGAACAAGTTTCCACTTTTAGCTGGCAAATGAAAAGCCCGTTTCACGCCAGGAGAGCAGCGCAGCTCTGGAACAGCTTTGCAGTGGGAGGTAGTGGGGGCAAGAGAGAGAACTCGCTGCGAGGCAGAGCCCAGCCCTCCAGGCAGGAGATGGGGAGATGGTGCTGCAGATGACAGCAGGAGGCAGGACCTGGTGACTCAGTCAGTTGTCTTCCCAATCTGTGTTTTGAGGATCGGCAGTTGGGTAGGGGAAGAAGGTTGAGATTAAATCCTTTCAGTGCCCTCCTTAATCCTGAGCAAATCAAGCAAGCTCCAGCGCTCATCTGTTTCTCTCTCTGATCACTCCATGACAGCATGGGAATGGAAAAGCTTCACCTGCTTTAGAAACAAAAAGGTGCTGGGCCTGCAGGAAAGGTGTTTGCAACCACCTCAGCCACACACCACCTACCCTCAGGCTTTTACATACACCAAAATACCAGATCTGCTCAGCTTTGCAGCACACGGCTCTGACCCCAGCCGCCCTCCATCCTGCACCTTCTGCTCTTCCTCCACCCCTCATCCCCTCCAAGCCTCAGGCACAGAGGTCAATGCTACCCATGGTCCATGTCCCAGGAATCCACCCCAAATAAGAAAGATGGAAGCAATAAAAATAAGCTTATAATAAGCTTAGAACAATAAAAATAAGTAAACTGCTGCCAGAGGGTTTAAACTGCAGAATCGCTTTGATGGGATTTCCATTTCTGTCTTCAGACCCTCCCTGTTCTTCTACAACGTAAAACAATTCTCACTTGTGGAAACACAAGCCTAAGTCATAAAAAAAAATGGAGTAAAGAGAGAAATACTCAAGGTCTTGTTCTGCCCTGAGATAACCATCCGTCTCATGATGTGAGGAAAGATTGCCCGAGACAAAGAATCATTTAGGGGAATAAAAAAAAAAAAGAGGGCTGAACTGCCACATTAGTCTTGAAGAAAAAAAGATTATTCTAATACATGGAGAGCCATTACACACCAGCAATTCAGTGAGATTGCTCAGTTTGCACTCAAGACTGCATTCACCATGCTGCCTTCGCTGTGAAAGCACATCTTCAAACCCACCCAAACAAACATGCTGCAGACCAACATCCAGGACCCTGACACCCAACACGGGACTATGTAATGACAGGGGACCTGATGCCACAGACAACGACTTTATTACAGCAGCTCCTACCCCAGAACTCAGTCTGAAAGCTGCAGCTAATGCAATCTCATTTACTCGTTACAGCTGAATGACATTTTTACAGCTGAAATACCTTTTTTAATCCAAAACAACCTTTCATTGCAAATTAAGGTTTTGTAAAGATATAATTAATAAAAATCTAACTAGAAACGTAAACCCAAAACAAATTTGGAAGTGAACAGTGTAACCTCTCAGCTTTTACTTTCCACTCTAATTTTCTGTTTCTACTTTAGCATCTTTTCTGCATTCCCAGCAGTTGTGGCCAGGGCCACTGTAATCCTGTTCTCCCTACCTAAGACATGCCCTCAAAATCTGGGAGGAGTTTTTGGAAGCTCTGCTTTTACAGGAGAGATTTTTCTGCCAGACATAGATGCTGGCCCTGGGGAAGACACAGATCTGACCTTCCTGAGCACCACTTTCAATAGCACGTTCAGCCCACTCCAAGCACACGTATCCTGTGCACAAGCCAGGGGAACACACACCTTGAACACAGCAGCCTTGCTTGCAGGACATGGCCACTTAAATAAACCTCCATCACAATTAAGTGGCAAATTCTGGCCTAGACCCAAGCAATGTTTTGCCTAGATCTCCCCAAAGAGTTCAAGGGATGGAGGTCCCTATACAGCCCAGCAGGAAGAGCACTGCCTCCCCAGTGCTCCCTGGCCACCCCGAGCTCTGCTTTTTTGTATGGTCACTGCTTAGCCACAATGATGCCAAGTTGTAAGGTCTTTAGCATCAGGAACCCAGGTTTTTGTTACAGGAGTATATAATACCTGGGACAAGCCATGACTCCAGGGCTATAGCTACTGAGCCTCACCAAAACGCCAAATCAGTAACAAAAGAAAACCACCTTTTTTTGACAGCAGGGAAGAAAAAAACCACACACTTTCACTGACAGGCTGATTTCTGAAATAAGTAAGTGCAAGAGCAAAAGAAAACCCAGCTGGTTTCCAAATACACAGATTAAAATAAGAGAATTTTCCACTCTTATACTTCTGACTCATTCTGTTCTTTGTTATCAGTATCCCTGAGCTAAATGGCTACCTCTTACCATGGATCCTGTATTAACTGGGTATTTCAGGGAAAGGAACACACCCATTTGAGAAGCAGCAATGACAAATCAGGGATCCTGACCTTTCTCCTACCCCCAGCTGCACCAGATCAGCTCTAAGATGCTACACAGGTGGGAAAGCACAAGGACCCTCTGCTTTCCTTGTCTTTGGTTCATTCCCCTCCTCCCTATTCTTTCATCCTCACTTTATATGCTCTGAATTGGTATTTTTCCTGTTTCTAGCTGTCCAACCAGTCCCAGCTCTCACCTTTACCTTTCTATGCATCCCACATCTCAGCCAAGAACATATTTCCACCCCATTCTGGAGGTTCTCCGGACACTTATGCTGCATTAGCTCATCTTAAAAAGACCTGCCCTGCCACACCTGCCCAGGATGAATAACAGAATTCAACCTGAATATTTTATGTATTATCTACAGACACAACTTACAGACTTATGTTAGGTAGCCCAGGGCTTCTCAAGTTTATTGTTGCTCCCAGGTGGACAAGCACATTACAGCACCGTGAGTAGCTCTTACTTGCCAAAGAAGCTGAAACAAAGTGATCACTAAAGAAACTGGGTTGGTGAACAGAGATGTGGTCCCAGGGAGGCAATGCTGTGACAGTTCAGAAGAGAGGCTGAAAGGTATTAATATAGTGCATCTAGTGTTACAAAAGACACTGTCCCAAATTCTCCTCTCCAAGTTTCAGATTCATTAAGACATCTCTGCATGCAAATGTCACCAAAAGCAAAAAAGCAAAATACCATTTTGTCGTTTTGTTTTTGTTTTTTTTTCACAAGCACATCTGGAACCTTGAACCACCCCGTTTCCCTGACCTGAGCTACTTTACTGACCTACACGTTCACCTCCACCCTGCTGATGCTGAACAACTTCCTATTTTGTAGGGGGCTTCACACTACACACAGGGCAAGGGAGTATCACCCCATTGATCTGAATGCCCCAGGCTTGCAGAGTCTTCTCCAGGAAGGGGCAATTTAGGCAGACATCTATTTGGTGTTCAGGAAAATACCTCAAAGGTGGGCTGGTAGCTACACAGCAGCACCAGCCAGCAGCTGGGTGGGAGCAGGCAGAGCAGCACAGCGCTGCAAAGCAGTTCACACTGTGCAGAAAGTTCTTTGTCCTTCCCAGCCCGGTACCGGGGGACACAATGCATCTGAAAGTGAACTGCAGTGTCCCGAGATGTACATTAGGGGCATGAGACAACTGGTAACGGTATGAGCAGGATGGTGGTGGCATCTAGTAGATCTTGAAATCCTAAATAAATCAAGAGCTGGAAAAATAGGGTTCAGCTGAAGTGCCGAGCTTCCTTTAACCTAGAGAATGACAGAGGACATCCTTTCTCTACACCTCTTCAGAGCCATCCTGCCCAAGCTAATAAAAATGTGGATGTTCCTATAGGGTGATTTTTTTTAAAAAAAAAGGAAAAGTTACTTGCTATGCAGTTCTCCCAGATTCATCTCAAAGGCAGGTCCCACCACACCACGCAGACCATGCGCAGCAAGAGCAAAGGCTTTCCCACGCTCACGCCCCGACCCCGCTCAGACATTCTGCCCCAGCTCAGATGTTCTCCCCTCTGCGCATGGAGAGGACTGAGGACATCTCTGCCCGGCCCCCAAAAAAGGAAAAGTTACTTGCTATGCAGTTCTCCCAGATTCATCTCAAAGGCAGGTCCCACCACACCACGCAGACCATGCGCAGCAAGAGCAAAGGCTTTCCCACGCTCACGCCCCGACCCCGCTCAGACATTCTGCCCCAGCTCAGATGTTCTCCCCTCTGCGCATGGAGAGGACTGAGGACATCTCTGCCCGGCCCCCGCACGGCGCTGAGCAGGGCGCAAGGCAGGCACCCATCGGTGGCACGCTGGGCAAAGGTTGGTGGGCAGGATGCCCACGGCGCTGCCGCCGGTTCCCCCCATCTGTTTGCTCGCCGATAGCGCAGGAACAGCGACAAAAGCCAGGCTGCCGGCGAGGGGACT
>NW_008586702.1:0-8675 GCF_000691845.1 Merops nubicus | reverse complement strand
AATAAAAGTGGTTTAAACCACCATATTAAGAAACAATTGTAATATATGGTGAACTAGGTTCTTCTATTGCTATATATGATATCTCTTCTTTTTGATTAAATGAAGATATTTTCTTTGGAAAAAAAAAGACGGTAAACAATTCTTCAGGCTCTACCGATTTATATCTGTCTGAGGGTCTGGACTCCCCTTTCTTCACCTTGTGTTATCAAAACTTTTGGCCTTTTGTCTTGGAACTAAGGTAGTGAAAATTCTTGTCAACCCTCTGCAACGAACTTGCTTTGTAAATCTGTGTGAAAGCTTATGAAGTAGGATACCATTGGTAATACACAACAGAAAGAAAAATGACATATTGGTGCTATGTGCACCCCAATCAAATAAAATAACCCATACTACAAAAATATCTGAGTTGGTTACGTATTTTTTGTTCTGACCACCTTTCACTACTTTCTTTAGAAGAACTCTACCAGCATTCCCCTATAAACTGCTGTATGGCTGCTGCGAAAAAAAACTGAAGCCAAATAAGCAAGCATATGGGCAATGACAGAATCCTTCTGAAATACAAATTGAAGAACATTTTTAATGAACAAATTCTGCAGTTGATATTACAAATACTTTATGGGAGACTGAATTTACGTAGCTCCTCTTAAGACCATCGCATACACCTGTCATCAGAGAACAGACTTTCTAACTCATGTGGTTTATGAAATGTCTTTTCAACAACAGTAATGGAAAAATACTTGATGGAATAAATTACAATATCACAGATATATGGGGAAAAAAATTTGAACTGACAGGCTCCGATTCATACAGTCACATAGTTTCAGAATCATATAGTCACAAAACTATATACTTTGAAAGTTTTAAGTATTTTGTAAAGGCTAAAAATTAGCATTATGTATTGAAAAAGTTGCTCTTGCCCTATTACAACTTTGTGGGCTTTTTTTATCTTTTATATGAAAAAGAGTTAAACACCAACTTATTATAATATTGTGAAGGACCGAGCCATGAATGTTTGTCTCAAAGAGAGCCTTGGATGGAGGACTGGACTTGAGGAGCTGTGTGAGCTGGGCAGAACATGTCTGGGCACGCACCACGCTGAGAGGAGCCCAGCACGCGTGTGTGAGTCACGGGCTGTTCCAGAGGACCCCAGGGCACACTGCCAGCTGCCCCCTCCCCGGGAGGGTACCAGGAGGTACCGGGAGGGACCAGGGAGATGCAGCACGGGTGTGAGAATGGGACTGGCCCCGTGCCCAGGCCTGGCAGTCCCCCCGCCTGGGGTCACACAGGGCACCTCGAGCAGGCGACACTCGCGTGGGACCTGCGTGGACCTGAGGACTCGTGACGTCAGTTCCCAGCTGGGACCCTATAAAAACTGGCACAGACACTGCTCTTTCGGTCTCTCTCTTTTTCTTCACCTGCCCAAGGGAGCTTTTTCCTTCTCCTGCGCCTGCTCAGGGCTCTCCAGTCTGCTCAGGGATCTCCGGCCTACTCACGGATCCCTGGCCTGTTCGCCGCCTCGCTGCTGCTCCACCGCCCACCCCCGAGGCTGAGACGGCTCCAGCCCGACGGCGCTGCGGGCCCGTGGTGGGAACTGCTCTGGTGACTCTACCGACCGCTTGCTTCATTTCTGCATTTTATTTTCACTCTGTCCTATCCCTGCTCTTTTCTAGCATTTTTCTCGTTTTGTAATAAAAACTGCATTGGGTATACGGCATTTGACCTCGTTTGTGTCTTAATCTCGCCTCCTGGGATCATATCGAAACCTCCCCCGACATCGGATCGGGACAAATGTTACTTTCAATATGTACTTCATCATATTTTTTGTATAAGATTAGACTGAATTTTCTCATCATAAAACATTTTACGATGCTCATTATCTGTATTGTTAAGACTCCAAAGGCAGCTCATTATTCTTTACTACTGTACCAGTCAATTAAAAACTCAAATTTCCTACAGATTTTAATATTTTGTAAAAATTTGAAATTATACATATATTTCCAACCTTTCGATGTAAAAGATTTTTCTTCTAAAAATACAGATACACACAAATGGATATCAGTAAAGAAAGAACTTAAAACAAAATTACATTCTTTTCACTGAACCCTCACATTAGAACTTTGTGATCAACAAAGCCTCATTATCTCGTTAAACTTTTGTCTGACTCTCCCATTAATGCAAGTAGGATTATATTAATTAGTCATTATCACAGCTACAAGTACTGACCATTATGGCTGTGCTTAGGAAGATTAGTCCTTAGAAGTACAGATCTAGCCTGTGGAAGAGCTGTTCATTTGACCTTTAATCTCAATGGGTTTAACTCCATTTAACCACAATATACACAGCAACTGATCCCATTGCTCAAAGGGACTCACTCATTTCTCCTCTTACTTGCTCCTCCAAAAGACCAACATCATGTTGGAAGATACCACTCCAGTGCCTGCTTGTTGAATAGCAGCTATCTGAGCAGAGCAAACACGGACTAGTCACTTTGCACAACTTTAAATTTATATGAATGATACATAGGAGCAACAGTATTGATTGCCTTTGGCACCATAAAGGTTTACTGTGGTTCCCAGGTGAAAAATACAGTTTCCTGACAGACACTTCATCACCAAAAAAAAACCAAACAAACAAACTACAGTTGTCCTGGTTAACCTATCCAAAATTATGGGTTTTGTATTTTCTTTTCTTGCAGAAAACCTCCTTCAACTTAAGTGGATTTTTGCCTTATTGGGTGTTGAACTGAGCCACACATGAAAAATTCATAGCTTTAACTACTGCAATGAACCTCTCAGGATTGTTAACACACTTGGACAGGTAGAGAACATGTTGACAAGAACATAGTTTTGTTAATAAATTAGGATAAACCAGAACACATAAAACTGAAGAAAAGAAAGTTGGTCAAAGGTCTTCTAATGTGCTCAACTCACCAATAATTCTGCTATGTCTGTAGGAGTTAAAATATGAGTAAACTACACTTCAGTCTTCTCATTAGTTTAGCCAGTATTTGCTATCTGACTTTTTAAATAAAACAATCCTTGGAAAAAAAAAAAAACAACAAAACAAACAAACAAACAAACAAACAAAAAACCTGAAGAAGGGAATGATGTTGAGGCTCAAAGTGGACACCTACTTACAAAGTGTTGGAAGGTGTAATAGGAAGAAGTTTGGAATAAAAATATTTAAAAGAGATGGATATATACATATTCTAAAACAGTTTCCTGAAGAAAAAAAAAATAGCAGAGACAACATCTTAAGAAAACTGCAAAGAAGCACTAAATGTCAAAGTAATTTAAAGCGTGAAGAATATTAGTAACAGAAAGTGGGGGAAAAAAAAGGCTATTAAAAAAAGAATGATTCATATTAAAAAAAAAATAATCTTGGAAGCTGCACTTAGTGCAAATAAAAATATATGAATATCAGAGAATATTTTTGCACTTATGGATAAAGATATCAAGAAAAATCAATTATAATAAAGGTTTATGCAACTAACAAAAAAAAGAATGATGGCAACAACAGGAAAAAAAATTACATCTAGCTAAAAGAGCTAGGAGAGGAACAGAGGTACTGTTCAAGAGAAGGGAAAGGCCTGTTTCAAGGCACCAGCAGCAATTGCAGCTGGATCTGTCCAAGTACACAGTGCAGGAAAGTAGTCCTTCAAACTTGAATAGATGTACGAAAATGTACAGATCAAGATTTCAAATCTAGATGCCTCGGCTTGATCTACTAAAATCAGTTAGATTTCAAAATAATAAATGTGAACTTAGAAGCCTACATCAATTACAAAACTTTAAGGGTAGTGCATTTTTAAAATCTTGTATTAAATGCAACATTCTTAACGTAAGAGACCTATGCACTTATTTTTCCGAGTGTGTTCTCCAGAATTATTAAATTAATACTAAAACCTACTGTATCTGTATATATCTATATATATGATACAATATATATACATGTATGTGTAAACCCACTTATTATTCTACTGTTAACATAATAAAAATCCTTGCAGGTGAACAGTTCACAGCACAGAGCAAATCCTCTGGACTATCTTTAGTTTTTTTTAATAACTAACTATTATTTATATGGAAGCAAAAAATGAAAATTATTATATTTTATTGTTTTGCAAGGTTATTTAAAGAAGAACTATAAAGAAAAAAATGTATCTTTTTTTTTCTGTTAAGTTCTAATGCAATATAAAAAAAAGTAAAACAGTAAGAGCAGATTTGCTTAAGAAAATCCATATCTCTTATGACTTGGTAATTAGAACATTTTCCCTTACCGTTCACCTGGAGAATATGAGTTTGATAGAGCTTATCATAGCCATCAGCATAGCAGGTGTAATTTCCCATATGAGTTGTGGTAACCTTAGTAATGTACAAGGATCCATCATCTCCAAAATCCTACCGGGAAAGATTAAAAACAAGGTTATCATAATTATGCCTGCATCTCTACAGTAATTATGCTCATCATCTTGGCAACAAAGTTGTGATGCAAGTATCAAACATTACAAATGTTAAACCAGAACAGCTGACAGTAATCTGAAACCCACATATTATGTTTGTCAATGGCGGAGTTGTTTATCTTGCCACACACACTGTATCTGTGAAAGTTAAACTCTGTAGAAATAATGCTGTTTTGTTTTTTTTTTTTTTTTTATTTAGCTACAACTATTATTTGCAGAAGGAAAGCTGTTTAAGGTTGGATCTGATCAGACAGAAACCTAAATCTCTGCACAAATGAAAAAGGTAGCTGACATCCTGGGGAAGTGTGGTCATCCTTTGAAATAAGCGGATGCACAGAAAAAAAAAAAAAAAAAAAAAAAAAATCCTGTTTTTTCTTCCATTTCCGCAACAATTTTTAAGTTAACCATTTTATATATCTTTAATTGGCATAGAGGTTCCACTGGATTAGGATGCAGAATTTGACCCTCATTTCAATTCCCAGTTTGTTTCCGAGTTCAATTTTAATTAACATAATATCATTTAAAATTTAGACCCAGTTGCAAACTATGCCAATTATTGTAAATATCTATGGAACATTTAATAGTCAGTGTTTTATTTTTCCTTGCTTTTTCATGTCTGAAAGGAACGTGCTAAAGTACCAGTTCTAGCCTAATTTAATTTCTCCCAGTCTATGTCTCATAGATTCTAAAGTGCTCAAACAAATCCAGATAGGAGCCAGTTCTTCTACATTATATTTCATAATTTACTTTTTCAAGTATTTCTTGACAGTTGTTCCTTTTCAGTCTCACCTAACAAGCTTTTTATTGTTATACATGCAGCATATTTACATAAAAGAACAATTAAATTATTTGAGTAAAGAATATAAAATAGAAATGTAAACCCATGAAAAATGTCTTTCAGCCTAGTAGATAGTTTCTCCCGTAAAATATTTAATTCATAAATTAAAGTTTATAAATTATAATGAAAAACATGCAAAGCAGTCAGTATCATACTAGGAAAAAGTATGATGAATCTTCCATGGTACGTAGATCAGCCCCTGTGTTTGAAGGCAACTCGTGCCCTATAATTATATGCCTAAGGTTAACATAGTCTATCATAAATTCAGCTACTGTTCTTGTGTATTAAAAAAATGTTTAAAAGCTTCTCAATATTCTTACGCAAACAATACATTTTTCTTTTTATTTTTATCTTAAACTTGTTCATGGTCAGCTTTTAGCCATTTTATACTCCTTAACATAAATAGCCCCTAAAATAGCTGATGAATTTTTAAATAAGTTAAGATGTCCTCTCCTGTGATTAACCATAGGATATGGTACTATGAAATACACACATAAACACATTATAATTATATGCAACACAAATATTCACACACACAGGCTCACACATATAGCCCACAGTATAAAACAAGTGCCCGATTCATGAGAATAGGGATAATCACCAAGCTACCCAAGTGATTTCAGGGATCTGGGATTCCTGAAGCAAGAGTCACTGGTAAAGATGCTACAGAAGTCTTTGATATCTCTCATCAGATTCAGTTCCAAGGCACTTTGCCTTTCCTAATCCTGCACATACAAATAGAGTCTCCATGTTCTCCCTGGGTCACCTTTCCTTGCTTAAACATTTGTTTTTTTAGATTGGAGTTCTGTCAGGCTCTCCTTGTTCATTAAGACAGGTCTCTGGCTACTTCTGATTTCCTGTTCACTGTGATGGGCCATTCTTGAGCATAGAGGAGGTTATCCTTGAAAATCAACTCCTTTCTTTCCACAAGGTCTCCTGTGAGATTCTTCTAAGCATATCCTTGAATGGGCTGCTTTTCTTCTTTGCGAGAGAACATCATCTCAGTGATGTAATGCTCGTATCTTACTCATGCTGCCTTTCACTATAACGTCTTTGGTCTTCTTGTAGATTGGAATTTAAATGTGAAAATTGAAACCTAGATGAACTTCTTTAATTTTTCAGTTTTCTTTCCTTAAATACACTAAATATATTATTCAGAAAACATGTATCTCACTCTACTTATTTCAAAAGTGTTTGGGCAACTAAATGTCACATTGCATAATTCTGTGCTTCAGATGATTCTGCTAGTTGATCATCAAAACAGAACTACCCACCTAAAAATTAACCCACCTGGTAAGACTCCCAATAACCAGCCTTTCTTAAGATAACTATAGCTTTCTGTATTCAGTTACATAGACAATATTTCTACCAAGTCTCCAATATGCCATTACATAAATTACCACTACAAAATTCAAAGAGGAACCCCCTTCAATGCTTACTTTCTGACTGTGTGAATCAATACAAAAACCCACCTTCGAAAAAAACTCCACCTGAATAACTCAAATAATCCTCTTGGTTGCATATTTTTTTTATCTTTATCCCTTTCTAAAGTGTATGAAGCACTAAGTTCAATTAACTTTTTTCCCCCCTTACTAGCTAAAGATGTTTTCAAAGTGTTGCTCTTCAAGTTATTAATGGAGGAACAAAGAGCAACTGCTCAAAAGAGCCATACTAGAGGTACTTATATATTATCTAGCAAAGGACTAATATTATTGCTGTCTAAAATTTTTTGCCTCATCTCTGCCAAAGATATTTGTGAACAAAATAGGACGCAGGATGGAGTGTTTTAACATTTAGCTGCTGCAATGCAGTCTAGAGACTAGTTTAATTTAACATTCCTTATGCCAAGTTATTAAATATTGTTTTGAAGCACACTTATCTGTTCCAGGCCTTTGACTGATTCACCGTAGTGTGATGATATCTTTAGCTACCATAGCCAGATTTTCTAAGCAAACAGATATCTTGGTAAAGGCATCAGTTTACTTAGAGATAACAGTAAACAGTTATAGCTTCTCCCTTCTTTTTCTTAAAAACCATGGATAAAACTTCCTGTGGGTATCTTACAGAGACATCAGTATTTCAGTAGGATTCCTATATGACATCCCCATTTCATCACTCAGAGAGTTTGAATTTTATGGAGGGTTTTAGTTGCTGTTGGGTTTTGTTTTGTTGTTTGTGGATTTTTTGGTTTATTTTTTTACAGCTCCAAAGCAAATGCCCCTTGCTTATTGTTACACTGACTTCAGTGCATTTTGCTAATGAAAGCAAACAATACAACACAAAGAGAACTTAATGTTACAAGCAGCATTTAGAAAGGGATGGTCAAGTATAAACAGAGTTTTTTGACACTGAATGCTGACGTATATTTTGAGGTTTATAGAATAACTCACAAGCTAAGGCACTGAAAAGAACTGCGGCTATAGACACACACACACAAGCATCATTGTACTGGAGCCTTCAAACAACAATCGTAAACATATAGAAAAGGGTTTTTTTAACCTTTTAAAGAAATGTTTGATGACCCTAAAAACACTGCTACAAGCTCAACTTTGTTAAATAGCCTACTGTTCAAATAAAAATAGCACAGAATTTCTACAGTTTAATTGAGAAACTAATTATTTTTCACATACATTAAAGAAGACAGAATTGAACAATTATTTTAACCATGATTCCACTGCAACTCTGTTCTGTTGATAAATTTGACATTTAAGAAACATATGTATCACAAATAACAAGTAAAGGAATACAGAAAGAAAGCATTCAACAGTGAATCTTTGCTTAGTTGTCTTAGTGCTAATACAACAGAAAACTAAAGGCAATTTTTGTTTTTTAAATCAATAATTACTTCAATTTTATAACTTGCTTTCATATGCTAATGCTTTGTGTATGAAAGAGTCTATGATCATTTGCCTACTGTTCTTCATCAACAGCTGTAGAAAGATTTTTTTTTCAGCTTTCTCCTCACAGGAGAATGTGTAATATAACAGACTGCTTGAAACTATTCATCATTATAGAGACTAGGATTTTTTTGGTTTGCTTTGTATTTTCTTTGTGGGGGTTGGGGAACATAGGCCATGTCTTTATTTTCCTTTTCACTCAGTTCATCCACACTGTTCCTTGTCAAAATCTCACTTGTAACATATAACCAAGAATTCAGATCAGAGAACTGAAGAAGTCCAGAAAATTGAATTGGGAATGCAGTCTAGACTTAGGTGGTCTGAAGCCATTAGGCCCAAAGTTACCAGGAGATTTTTAAGTAATTTTTTTTCAAATCAGAAAACATGATTTTCTAGAAAAGAAGGTCTAACTCCCTCATCAAATAAATTTGATCTAGTCATTTGTGTTCCAAATAACACATAGGTATACCACAGTTCATAG
>NW_008586701.1:24798-30756 GCF_000691845.1 Merops nubicus | reverse complement strand
ACCACTACAGTGCTTCATCAGTACCTTGCACAATTCTGCTCCTTGACTAGAATTCCTTAACAATAATAGCAACAATACTGAAATAATAACTTCTTGTGCAAAATTGATTAAAAACGTAAACGCCACAATACTATGCTTGTACCCTGGACAACATAATTTGGTCTATAAATTCTTCATCAGTGTAATATTGGAGAAGACATCCTTTGTTCTGCAGTTTAAAAGATGTGTTCACTTGTGAGTGGAGTAAAGCTGCCAGAGGTTCTTTTACAGGCTTTTGTTCAAGGCCTTGAATGTAACTTCTTGCTTCTTCTAAGCTTTAGAGCACATATTAAAGTATGCTATTCAAGCATATGCTCTGGTGTGGCAGAAGCTTCATGCTTACAACCTCTTGATCATTTGCCAGGTCTATGCTCTCTATTGTTGGTCCTGTGTTACTTCTAGAATATCTTCTGGACCTCCTCTTCCTAGAAGAAATTCCATGGCTTTCTGAATTGTTCTTTTCCATTCTGTGTGCTCCGCTTAAAATTCTGGTGGCCTTATATAGGCAGTAGATACCTAGTCCGTTCCTTTCTTTCTTCTTATTGATTTCCATGGGGAAAGTGGGTACTTTCATGTCAATGAGTGGTGGAAAAGGGGAAGAGAGAAGGAGGAGCTGTTAAAAGTAGTATGAACTGTGAGGGAAGATCAGCAGGTAATAGAGCTTGCTCTAAGTAGCTTCTGCGGTTGATTCAGAAAGTGGGTTCTTTCCAGCACAACTTTAAAATCCACAGCTTCTGTGAAAACATTGGCTTTCATCTGGTACATAGCTTTTTGTGTTAATGTTTTTAAAATATACCCTTTTCCTGAAATTTCTTGTGTTCGTTGAAACTTGAAGTTTTAGTTGTCTGAACACTGCTTTATTTGTATCTTGCTATTACTCTCTTCCAGTCTGTTTAAAAGCCATTTAGAAGTAGCAGGAGAGTAAGTTTTCCTCTTATGTTAGCTGTATTTTTTTTTAATTGGAAAATGTTATGTACCTCAAACAGAGTATTTGTTTTTGGATAAATATGAAGTTTTATTTTAGTGTTACAGATTGTGGTGATATCCTGAAGACAGAACTCTAAGCCATGTGCAAAGTGGCTTAGTCACATTACAGATTCCTTCTCCCCACTCTCTTTTACAAATAGCTGGTAAAAAGCCATCTGTCTGACAAGCCCTGTCTGTTCTGTTTTATGGGATCTTTAAATACTTCCATTTTTGTACTCTTTTTTGTCTTTTGAACCATATGTTTGCTTAGTTTTTGGCAAAGCAGTATTTTTTAAAAAAAAATATTAAGTGTCTCTTCTCACCTAGTACCACAAAACATTAAATTATTGTTTTTTTTGCCAAACCCAATGAGCTAAACTAACACTGTGTCAGTTAGGTAACCAGATGATTTCAGTCAAGTCAGAATGTTATTTAGATTGTGTGTATGAAGCAACCCATGCTGATTACTATTCATCCAGTTTCAGTCCTGCACATGCAACTTCGTGTGTATATATAGTGCAGAATATTTAACAACATTCTCTTTAATTTCTGTTTTTGTGTCCTATACACATTTCATAATTTTATACATTTTATAAATGTTTTACTTACTGGAATGATACTGTTCTGCAGAGTAAATTCAATTCAGTTGGACTGTCTTTTTGGAGTGAGAGATAAGTACTTATGTACTAGGAAAGTAAATTGGAAAATAGTGCCTCACGCACTTATTTCTAAATGTGATTCAGAACTAAAAGTTTATAGCAAATTGTGTGATGTTCTTGTAAAAGGATAGGTTTCTGTCAAATGGAGATAAAGTGTATTTTCTGTCTTTGTGTCTGTAGGGATTAGGACAGTAATTGCATCTAATTTCTGGTGATGCTTTCTCCTCCCTGTGGTCACTGCTGTATTATTTCCCTGCAAATGTGTACAGAGGAGTTAGTGTCTGCAGTGGATTCTTTAAATCTGAATTTAATTCCTATTACTTTATATTTCATCTCTAAGCTTATCAGAATGAGTGTTTTTTTTTTTCCATAATTGTTTTCTTCTAAATATAAAGGGGGAAGAATTGTGTGGAGAATTTTATATAGGGATGTACATATACATAATACCAATATTGGTCTTCCCCACCTCCTCACCAAAAGGGGGAAGGCAGTTTTGTCACAATGAATGGTACAGTTCTGTAGGAAATGTACCATTTATTTTCATTGTCCAGTTCATGAAGTATGCTACCCTGAGTCCCTTCAACAACATGTAATATAAATTGTGCCAGAGCAATGTAGCAATGAGCTGATAAGTGGTGTCTACATTTTCTTTGGCATCTTTTTGAGACTGTAAGAATTTTCAACAACAAAAATCTCCCTAATTTACTATATTTAAAGTGACGCAAGCGATGTGAATGTTCCTGATTGGCATTTTGCCTGGTAATTAGGAGATTCATTTTTTCTTGCATGTTCAATGAATATTCACCAGTGTTGTTGCTAAACATATTGAGGAGCTTGCATTTACTTATCAGATCTTCTAAATCTCTGATCTTCCTCTCAATAGCAATTATTGTTGGTCTATCAAAAGTATCACCCTCTTATTCCTGTCCTGCTCCCTAATGTAGAATATTTTTTTCACTGTATCTTTCACTAGTTAGTTAACTCACCTCTTAGGCCATCTTTGTAAATGACTTTGTAATGTTAAATTGAGAAATTAATAGATCAGAACTGTTCTGTCTGAACTTTTTGGTCAGTTTTGAATCTTCAGTTTTAACGTGTTTCCCTTCCAATAGTAAGGTATGAATGTTCTAGCTTAGACGATTGTGAAAAATAATAATTTTGTGAAAAAATAATAATGGCAATGTATCCTATCTTTTAACTAAAATGGTTTGCTTTCACTTTCTCTCTGGATCTTTTGGGTAGCTAACTTTGCTACTATTAAGGCAAAAGTAGCATTTCTGGAGGAACTAGGGAAGTGGCTGTTGTAGGGATGCATGGGGGAAAGGGCGGAACTAAAGACTTTCTCACTCATGAAGACAATCTTTTTGTAAGAAAATGGTTTCCACAGATTCCTTAGCCTATAAAATAAGGTTTCTGTGGTGCAATTTTTTTTCCCTGACAGTGATTTTAGAAACTAGGTTGAATGGGGTTTGAAAGATGCTGGAAGGTGGTGTGGTTAACTAGTGTGCTAATATTAACATTAAAGAATGATAGAATGGTTTGGTTTAGAAAGGACATTAAAGATCATCTAGTTCTAACCCCCTGCCGTGTGGCAGGGACACCTTCCACTCGACCAGGTTGCTCAAAGTTCCATCCAGCCTGGCCTTGAACACTTCCAGGGAGGAGGTATCCACAATATCTTTGGGCAGCCTGGTTTAGTGTCTCACCAACCTCACAGGAAAGAATTTCTTCCTAATACCTAATCTAAATCGACCTACTTCCAGGTTGAAACTCTTACCCCCTGTCCTATCACTACAATCCCTGATAAAGAGTCCTTACCCGTCTTTCCTGTAGGCGTCCTTCAGATTCTGGAGGTCTGCAATAAAGTCTACCCAGAGCCTTGTCTTTTCCAGACTAAACGCCCACAAGCCTGTCACTGAGTGGGTGCTCCAGGCCCCAGTCATCTTTGTGGCCTTCCTGTGGACTCACTTGAGTAGGTCCATGACTTTCTTGTGCTGAGGGCCCCAGAGCTGAGCACAGTACTTCGATAGGATCTCACCAGAGCAGAGTAGAAGGAGGAGAGTCACCTCTCTCAATCTGAATGCAGAATTCGAAGCTAGAATATTTAAGTGTGAGATAAGTGGAATTAGCTGTAGTGTATCTTTTCAGCTAGCTGAGAACCAAGACAATACAAGAAGCTGCGTAAACTTTGTTCACATACAAACTGATGTGTTCCTTAAAGATAATGGAGCCTTTGCCGTCAGTAATTTTTCAGTGCTTATCCTTTTTGGAGTTATTTTACACACAAAGATAAAGTTTTATACTTCAGAACATCCCTGAGATGGAAGTGGTGAGGCCTGGAAGAATATATACTAGGATATGTTATATTTTTGTTCAGCTCCCATGATGTTTTATAGGATCCCACTACTGGATGGGATGAGGCTGACTTTTAGCCTGGGCTGGTACAGCCTCTGTTGTGTCCTTACCATGATGCACTTAGGATCTACAGAGAACTGCACAATATATCTGAGTGCATTTAGGTAATTGGGAACAATGATGTCTCCTGTTCAGCTGAAGGAAAACAAAAAATTAAGGAAAGTGCTTTACAGAATTATCCTTCTAATTGCTTTCAAAGCAGGTCCATGGAATGTCACATCTTATAGTCATGCTTCCTTTCTCCTTTTATATTTTTCATTATTCAATGTCAAAAAGCAACTTAAAACCAGTGACAAAACCCAAACTGCTAAATATTTTTTCTTTCCCTTTCTTCTCTATCTTTAAACACTCTACACTTCAAAAGCCCAAGTATTCTTTGTTTTCCCTAGCTTCAGATGCAGGGTAATCAGTGTGATGTACTGGGTCTGTTACAGAATGTAGCTTAATATTTCTTGTTTGGATCTTGAAGTTGGCAATTTCCTCTTTTGCAAAAGAAAAATATAGTATTTTTTGTGGAAAAAAAAGCAGTTATTTTTAACCGTAATAACTTCAAACTTAGCAGATGTAAGAGTACTGGTTTTGTGTACTGAGAATAGTAATATTATTTTATGTAATATTTATTTCTTTTTCTAACATGTTTGTACATTGGAGGCTTAATTCTGTAGGTACTTGGGTTTGAGTAAACCATGAGGAACACCTGGCATTTTAACGAAGAAATGCAATTTGTGTATGTGGTGGGTAGTTAGAAGATGTTTCATTGTCTTGGTAATACTAATAACTTTTTAACTCTAAAGATTGGCAGCTAAAATTGCCTGCAACTTTATTATTATCTTCAAAATTCTTAATCTGTACATAGACTAGTTTGTGCATAGTTTGATATCTTATTTCAGAAAGTACCCTATTGTCTTGTTACAAGATACAAATTATTTATTGCTTATCACCACATATCTTTCCTCTGTCATTAGTCTTTTAATTAACTTTTCAGCTGCTGTGAGGAAGCGGATGATAAATTTAATTCTATTTTTTAGTTCTCCAATGTGCTGATCAGCAAAGTAACCTTTCTTATTAACAACATTGAAGTGCCAATAAGGACTAGGTAGAATCGTAGAATGTTTGGGTTGGAAGGGATCTTCAAAGTTCATCTAGTCCAACCCCGCCACTATAAGCAGGGACATCTCCAATTAGATCAAGCTACTCAGAACTTCATCTAGCCTGACCTTGAATGTCCCCAGGGATGGAGCCTACACCACCTGTCTGGGCAACTTATTCCAGTGGCCTGTCACCCTCCTACTGAAGAACTTTTTCCTAACGTCTAACCTAAATCTCCCCTTTTCTAGCTTAAAGCCATTACCCCTCGTCCTGTCACTACAAACCCTTGTGAATAGTCCCTCCCTTGCTTTCTTGTAGGCCCCTCTCAGGTACTGGAAGGTTGCTATAAGGTCTCCCCAGAGCCTCCTCTTCTCCAGGGTGAACAACCCCAACTCCCTCAGCTTGTCCTCCTAGGAGAGGTCCTCCAGCCCTCTGATCATTTTGATGGCTTTCCTCTGGACATGCTCCAACAGGTCCATGTCCTTCTTGTGCTGGGAGCTCCAGAGCTGGACACAGGACTCCAGGTGAGGTCTCACCAGGGCAGAGTAGAGCGGCAGGATCACCTCTCTCCATCTGCTGGCCACGCTTCTTTTGATGCAGCCCAGGATTCAATTGGCCTTCTGGGCTGCCATTGTGCATTGATGGCTCATGTCTACCAATGAACCAGTTTTTCATTTACTAGTACCCCCAAGTCTTTTTCCAGTGGATTGCTCTCTAGCATGTCCTCTCCCAGCCTGTATTGGTAATGTTGGTTGCCCCTCCACAGGTGCAGGACCCTGCACTTGGTCCT
>NW_008586701.1:0-24745 GCF_000691845.1 Merops nubicus | reverse complement strand
GGATGGCCTCCCAGCCCTCTGGCATGTCAACTGCACCACCCAGCTCAGTATCGTCAGCAAACTTGCTGAGGGTGCATTCGATGCCACTGTCTGTGTCACTGATGAGGATGTTAAATGCCACTGGTCCCAGTACAGACACTTGAGGGACACCACTTGTCACTTTTTCCCAGCTAGACGTCGAGCCATTGACCACAACTCTCTGGGTGCGGCCGCCAGCCAATTTCTTATCCGCTGAACAGTCCACCCATCGAACCCATATCTCTCCAACTTAGAAAGGAGGATGTTGTGGGGGGCAGTGTCAAAGGCCTTAGCAGAGTCAAGATAGATGACGTCCACAGCTCTTCCCTTGTCCACCAGTGCAGTTGCTTCATTATAGAAAGCCACCAGACTGGTCAGGCAGGACTTGCCCCTGGTAAAGCCGTGCTAACTCTCCTGAATTACCTTCCTGTCCTCCATGTGCCTCAGCATTTCTTCTAGGAGGATCTGCTCTATGATCTTCCCAGGCACAGAGGTGAAACTGACAGGGCGGTGGTCCCAGGGTCTTCCTTTTTACCCTTTTTAAAAATAGGGGTGATGTTTCTTTTCTTCCAGTCACCAGGGACCTCACCTGACTGCCAGGACTTGGCAACTGCATCAACCAATTCCTTTAGTACTCTGAGGTGCATCTCATCAGGCCCCATGGACTTGTGAATGTTAAGTTTCCTCTGGTATTCAAGAATCTTGTCCTCACTGACTGTGGATGGGACTTTGTCTCCCTGGTCCCTGTCTTGTGAGCCATCCACTTGAGAGCTGTGTGGAAAGAAGTGGCCATTGAAGACTGAGACAAAAAACTTTTTCAGGACCTCGGCCTTCTCCTCATCTGTTTTCACTAACTCCCCATTGCTGCTCTTCAGGAAGGGGATGCCTTCTTTAACCTTCCTCTTCTGGTTAATGTACCTATGGAAGCCCTTCCTGGTTTCCTTTGGCTCCAGCTGCACCTTGGCCTTCCTCACCCCATCCCTACACAACCAGGTGGTGCCCCTGTATTCTTCCCAGAATACCTGTCCCTGCTTTTGAGGTACTTGAGAATCCTCTCAGTGATACCAAAAAGGCAAATCCACAATATCTGCTTATATGGGGGATTTTTGTTTGTTTTTTCAGTCTTGGGAAGTGAGCCGAAGTGCTCATATCCAGCTATGTGTTTTTCAGCTAGATGCTTTACATGGTCTTTAGATCAACTTCATTTGTCATTCTGTGCTTGTCTAGAACAGGTTACTTGTAATAACTCCTGATTTTTTGATTTAGTTAAAGGTTACATAGCTTTCTCTAAAATTCTTTTAGGTTATATACTGTCATTTTATCTGTTATAAAATAACAAAGTAAGGTAAAGTACTGTTATATTCCTTGATGGAGCAATTAAAAAAAAAAAAAAAGAACGATCCTTATTCTTAAGGGGGTTCTGTCAAAAGTATTTCAGTATGTTTCACTGAGATCTTATTGTTTTTCCTGTTCAAACAGTCAGATTTTTGATTGCCAAATGCTACTTAAGTGTCCTTACAAAAGTTTAATTTCTGCCCTTTTATTCTTCTTTATTCCAGTGTTTTCACTCATTTATGGAACCAAGGCATCTCTGATTTGCATTGTGTTTACTATGTATTTTATATTTTAAATGGTTGTTGAATTAGTTTGTTCATAACATTCTTTTAACGGGACGTACACCTGCTCCTTCCCAATCTTGCTTTATAATCTAATTCACTGTAAAGTCTTGATGCTTTTTGCCTACCTAGTGAATCATGAGCTTCTTTATTAAAGAAAACTTGTTTAGCCATCTGTTCTGAACTTTCAGTGACTGAGAATACAGTATTTAACCTGATGTTTGAAATAACTTTGAAAGTTGAAGAAGTTCTTTTTTAACATTACTATAGTTTGGTTGTCTGGCTTGATTGCTGGGTAATTTTTTTGTGGTAGCACAGTACTCCAGGGCTTTGAGGGATTAGTCACTATGTGGTTATTCTATAGTGAAGTGAGCTCAGCTATCAATGGCTTTGTAAAATGTCTCTGTAGAACTCCTATTTACAGGAAGCAAAAAGATCCATGTACCATTTAAGTTCTTAAAATTTTCAGAGAAAAATTCAGTGATACCCTGAACTTCAGTTGATCTTTTGGCTTTTTCCCTCCTTTCAGATTGTGATTTGTGACAGCGTTCAACCAACAGTGAAGCAACACCAATTTTCTAAAATGATTTATCTCTGTGTGATTTTACTATCATCATTGCTATGTGAATTTTCAACATAAAATCTTATCCCAGAAATATGCAGAGGATTATGCAAGAAAGGGGTGGAGGGAAAGAAATGTCAGTACACTAATTCAGCAGCACTGTGTACATGTTGCTCGGAAGAGAGAGGTTATTCCAGTAATGTAGATTTCTGAATTACTGTATCATAAGTGGAGAACAAATACACTATGAGCAATGGGACATTTTGTTGGTGTCTATGCTTGTTGAAGTTTCCTTTCCTTTAGATGGTACGTGCTCTGTAGAATGTGCTATACGCTCATGAAGAGCAAGAAGTAGGATAGGGCAACCATTCAGTGAAGTGATGTCTTGTCACATGCGTCCTTTAAATACCATGGTTTCCATCTAATGTTCCAAATTTGAAAATGTTTTGTGGAAGGCCTGGGACTGTTTATGCTTGAGAAGAGAAGGCTTGAGAAGGATCTTAGCAGTGTATATAATAAATACCTGAAGGGTAAAGTGTAAAGAAGACAAAGCCAGACTCTTCTCATTGGTGCCAAGTGACAGGACCAGAGGCAATGGGCAAAAACTGGAACACAGGAAATTCTGTCTGAACGTCAGGAAACACTTTTTCACTGTGAAGGGTTGCCTGGAAAGGTTATGGAGTCTTCCTCTTTGGAAATACTCAAAGCTGTCTGGATATGGTCCTGGGCCACTGGTGCTAGGTGGCCCTGCTTGAACAAGGGATTGGACAAGATGACCTTCAGAGCTCCCTTCTAACCTCAGCCATTCAGCGATTCTGCGACATTGCTCTAGAGTTGTAAATGGAACCTACAACCAAACTAGATAAGAAATGCAGACTGCTTTCTTCATGTTCAGACTTGAAGGCAGTATTTTGATTGTGTTGTATCCTAGAGAAACAGCAAATTCAAGTTAATGTTGACTTTTTTTTTTTATTTTATTTTCTTCCAGTCTTTCTCTAAGCATAGAGAAAGTATTACAGGACAAATTATTCTGAAGATGGTTTTTTGTTTTGCTTTTCCTAAAGGATCATACTATGCAAGTTATTTCCATTTCCTCCTGGGCAGCATCTCCTCATTCTGTATAAAAGTACATGAGCTGCATGCTTGGGTATGTGGAATAATATTCAGTATAGCAGCAACATGATCCTGGATTACTGGATTCTTATGCCTTGCTCTGTAATACTATTTTTTTAATAGATCTCTTATTTTAAGAAAATGAGAAAAATTTGCAATAAAGTTGATGGGGAACAGTTGGTTATGTAGCACTATTGGGAGAAATATTCAATTTCACAAATAGTGCTTGAGAATAATCAAACAGGAATATAATTCAAGAGAGACCTCACTTGCATGTTTTCAAAGACACTTTGGACTCTAGCCTTAAAAAGAAACAGAAAAATGTCATTTCAGGGGGAAAAAGGAGCAAAGTCTTGTGTCTTTCTCTGCTGTTGAGCATTTGCTTTTGGTAGAGAAATGCAGGTTCTTCAAATGATTTAGGTAGTTTAAATAAGGCTGCCTGCTGATTTCAGCGAACACTGAAGATGTAGTAAAGGTAAAAAAATGAGAACAAAAGAGTCTCTATTTTAAAAAATAACCACCATGTTAATAATGTGTCCAAGAAGTCAATATTCTTTGTAGCAAGGGAGAGATACACAAAATATATAATGGTTCTTGAATGGCTTTCAGTAGTTAATTCATAATTCTACACTGTAAATTCAGTTAGGCTGCTGAATGCTGTGATGTGAGTATTGCAGCAAGCTGAACTTGATAAAAAAAAACCTGGGAGGATGTGTGGGAGAATTTCTGAAATTCAGAATGGCAATAAGAATAACAATTAGTTTAAATGGCTGTCTGAGCTAAGTTTAGAATATTAAAACCCCATAAATATTTGAAAATGATAGGCTGAATGAGTATATTAGTGTCACACATGCCTTGATAATCCGTAGCTGTGAGATGTGTTCCTGGATCTGGAAAGTCTTCATTTGTGAAATAATTGAACATAGAATTTAAGTATCTACTTAAAAATCATAGATTTAGCACGCTAAGAGGTATGGCTATATCCAGTTCCCAGGAATCGGAAGGTTCTGAGTACTGAAAAAATATACATTAATTTAGGGTACTGATCATCTTATTATTAATTTGAAGTATCTGTGTAGAATGCTGCTAGTTTTTAACTTTTTTTTTTGCATAATTGTAGTATTTTGCTAGTGACTTTTACCCATCTTTTAATCAAGAAGTTGTGCAATATTTTTGCTGGGTCACCCTGAAGTGTTTTCCACTGAGAATAAATGGAAGTTTTTTAGCCTTTCTGTATAACAAGTGCTCTTGGAATCATCCTGGTTGTCCTATATTATGATCTCCTGAGACTAATATCCTTTCAGTGTAAAGGTGACCTAAGCAAAATGTACTTTGAGGTTTAGCTGATGCTTTTGTTGTAGTATCTCTTTTCTAATTCATAATTCATCCTTTTGATATTTTTCATTATGTTTTTAATTACTTCCATGCTTGTACAATAAAAAAAGAAAGCAAAATAAAACAGTAGGGGGGAAAAAAAAACCAACCCTATAGTTATATAAGGCATCTTATGTAGGCTTGTTTCTGTAAACTCTTAAATGGTTTAACTCGTGTTTATTTAATACAGTACTGCAGGATTTTTCTTTCCTGAAGTAAACTCTTCTTGTTTACAGTACTGGAGTCCTACTCTAATCCATACTGTTGACTTCACAGACTTTATTTAAATTATGTGAACTTTATTAATACTTCCATTCATGAAAAAGTAAACTTTTTGACAAATTTTGAAAAGTATTAATGATAAAAAGATGAACTTCTTATATTATGAGAGATTGTCAATTTTGAATTGTTGTCCATGGAAATAAAGAGTTTTTAAAAAATTGCCTGGACAGAATTAATCTGTGTACACCATTGCACAGGTTACTTTCTATCTTGTACTTTCTACAGCAGAAAAAAGACAAGTTTTTACTTTGCTGTATAATGATCAGAAGGGGACAGCTTCATGTAACAGGAAATCAACCCAATTTTTCTTCAACTGCTGAGAGAGCAAATTACAGGCTAAAATAAAAACCCTCAGTATGTTTAGTACTCTGTTGATTTGTCTACTCAACCTTAAAAGGACATTTTTAGGCTTAATACTACAAAATGTAGGCTATTTTGCATAAAGATGAAAATCAGTGTTTGATTCCAAGAAGCAAATCCTTAGTCACAGCTAAATGACTTCAAGTCAATGGAGCGTAATACCAAGTCAGTCATACTGTGCCAGCTTACATAGATTCTCAGTTATACTTGGGCAATGTTTTTCTGTAAATAAGTAAATTATCTGAAAGGGGGGAAAAAAAATCCAAACATAATTTTGTGTATTAATGTTTAGTAATATTTCTATTAATTAATTTTTTCTCCCTCTTTTTTTTTTTTAAAGTTTAAACTAAAACAGCCTTTGAAACATCATAGAAAGCCGCAGAGGAGAGGAGGATAGGGAAGAAAACACACTACTAATACAGCCATTTCAAATAAAAGAATTAGTTTGTGACTTTATGACTTACCAAAGAGATTGTACTGTGCTTTTGATGCCTCCAAAGCTGGATGTAAGTGTTGCCAGTTTCTTCTGCAGAAAAGTATGTTGCTTACTTGGAGTATCCAGGTGCTTAATCCTAGACTTCTCCATTAGACCTAGAGTTTCTTCTGTTGTGTATCAAGAATTTACATTTTAACAAAGTTTGTAAATTTCACATAACCAATGATTTCTATTCCTGATTGTAGACAGGTTCAAAATAGAGAATAAATATTTTGGATAAAACTGCTGCTTGTCTTACTTTGAACAGGAATAAACTTGGATAAAAATGAAATATGTGGGTGTTTGGGTGTTGTTTTTTTTTTGTTTGTTTAAATTCCAGAATAACCGAGGAAGCGTTGGAGAGAAGAGTGAAGGTCTAGACAGATTAAAGAAATTACTGTTCTTTATCTCCTTCAAGTTCATGATCCATGTGAGGTCCTGTTTAGAAGGCTTGTGCAGGAAAGTAGTCATCTCTCTTCTCCATGCTACTGTGTAAGGAACAATAGGAGTGCATAAAATTATCTGAGTATAGGCAAGTATTGTTAAGTTTTACAAATTATAAAGCTCTTTTTGATATGTTCAAGGATACTGATATATTGGTAGTGTAGATTACATTTATATGCAGGCATCAGATGAACAAGGGATAACAGAGGAACGAATGACTAAATTTAATTAGGTTGTAACAATAATTTGAATGTAAATCCTACTGTCTTTCTGTCATTAATGTAACAGAGTTGCTATAACTGCATATCTGTGAAGGTGTATGAGACACTTTTTAGAGGCATTAACTATTCTTACAACATACTACTGAAATACATTTATTAGTACAATTGCTTTCTCTATACTATTGTTTTTAGTGTAACTAAAGACTAAAAAAGACTTAAATTGTATTTTGAGCTACATACATCAGATTGAGAGACTTACAAGCTATTTTATATGCCTTATCAGTGCAACTTTGTGGTTTTTTTACAATGAATGTTGTCCTGAAATAACTACCTATATAGCTTAACATTTCTTGAAGATTTGATGCACCTAAGTGAACAAAGCACAGTCTTCATCAAGGGTAGTCACTCCGTCTACTTTGGCTGGTTTTGGTAAGATACACCTAAAGGAAACATGGAAGTGAAGCCACAAGTTTTTATTTGGAACACCGTAATTTAAGAAATACTTGGTGAAATCTGTAATTAATTTATCTCCAGTAGAAAACATAATATCAGACTGCTAATAAGAAACTCCTCACTTTATTTCTTTAACTACAGAAACTGTAAAATCTGAGCTACTGGACTGAATTTGGATTTTCCATCAGTAAAAGGGAATGCCTTGATAGTAACCAGTGCCTCAGTTTTACTAGTAGCTGACAGCAGATTGAGTTCCTGCCTAGTTTTTTGGAGGATTTTTCCCAGTACTGGAATCTTGTCTTACAGATCTTGCCCCTGCCTTTCTAAAGCTGAGGTCTTCAATATTCACATGTCTGCTAGTATTTGGGAGGCACCCTCTGACGTCAGTAAGAGCTGAAACCTGAAAGAAGTAAACTGACAGAGCCAGTGTGTTTCAAAAGCAAGGAGTCTGGTTTGGGCACTGAAGCATTGAGTAGTAATCATTGGGACCTTGTTCTCTGCTTTTTTTTAATAGACCTTTATGCTTTTAGTTACCTGGGTAATGTTGTTCTGATTGAAAGGAGGTCTAAAGAAGAAAAACTTAACTCAAAATACATTTTCAGTAATGTAAACCCATTGGAAATATGTTGATATGATAAAGACAGTTAAAAATAAAACTTTTGTGAGAACCAAGGAGAAACTTTCCTTTTCCGAACTCCACCTACTTGGCTATGATGTGTATTTCCCAGATCAACAAATCTGAGTTAAATATGTTGGCGGCATCTGTTGGACAGACAGAACAAGCAACAGTTAAGGAAATCTCGGTTGTTTTGTTTGTGGTGGGCTTTTCATTTGCTAGGGTTTTTTGGGGGTTGGGGAGTGTTGTTTTTTTTTGGTGTGGTGGTTTGTTTTTTTTAATTTTTTGTCCCCAGAATGATATGGTTTCATTTGGGCCAAAAGAAATTCAGAAAATCTGGCCAAGGAAGATTAACAGTCAAGTGACAGCAAAATGTGTGTATACAGGGTGATTGTCATTGTTTATGCTTTGTCTTGTAAGCACTGTGTCTTGGGAGAGTGAATAAATAAAGCTGTGTTTTGAGTAGCTAATCTGCTGGTCACAGAGTACGAAAGGAAAGGTTTGTAGATGCCAAACTCTACTGGATTAAGAAGCAGAGAGGAGATATGAGGGATCACAGGAATCAATCCCAAATAGGGAATTGTTTCAGGTGCAGATTGCAGAAGCTGGTCCTGGCAGCATCTTCTGTTTCATAACTTGTCAGTTTGCCTATGTTTTTGACAGGTGGCATAGCTCTTTCATCACATCACTGGAAGCTGAGATCTGGAAAACATGAACTATAACTTTATTCTTTTCCTTTGTTCTCTATTCAATGATGTGGACAACTGCAAATGGAAGAACCATTTGCTAGCCACAAGGACAAAAGCAGAATTATTTAGAATTGCTGCCCCAAGCAGCTTCTTTCAGTGGGGACTGCTCATCTGCTTAACGAGATTGAGGCCAAAATACCAATGACTGTGCCCCTACTCAAGCAGCAAAAATAATTTTCACAGGTGATGTCTTTATGGAGAAATCCCTTTTCTAAAAAATTAACTGCTTTCCTTGTTGCATCAGAAAATTCCTGGATTTAGGATTTTCTCAGTTACATTTTTAACGGCTATTTAGGTTTGAAAAAAAAGATGTTGTGCCACATTTTTCACTTGTTACAAAGTAGTGTAGGTACAGGAAGTAATATTCTGTTTGTTTCATAGATGTTAGTATTTGTGTTGTTTCCACATGTAGATCATACATGATCTTTTATTCTCCTTGGGGCATCAGCTAATAAAAATAAATAAATGATACATGGCTGTCTCTTCACCCATTGATTTAAATGTTCTCTCAGCTTTTGCCAGTAGACTGTTATCTGTTGACACTTTTGTAGTTTTTTGTACCAACAAAACTGCAACTTTCCACACAAAGGGTAAGTTTTCCTCCTTGGTTTTATGCCTGTGGTTTGTTTCTTTTTTACTATTTCAACTGAAATAGTCCCCTTGAGTTACCAGCATAAAGCTAGTAAATGCTCACAGGAATAATGGACATAGGTTTAAACAAATGTAGGATCTTTACCTGTATAGAGTGTAAAGCAAAAAACAAGATACTCTCTCCTTTTCTGGGCATGAGCAACAATTATTCATGTCTCTGTCATCACAAGATCTGTTTGGTTTAGTGAGTCTGATAGAGCCATCCTCTCCTATTTCCAGATTTTCTCTGGCAGAAAAGTTTCCATAGGAGGTCAAAAGAGGCAAGTTTATGAAACTTTTGTAACTGTCTAGAATCCTTATGGGGATTCACTTTGGTGACAATCTTATGTGCAGTTTGTATACCTGGATGGTAAATGATTAAAGAAAAATACTAGAGAACATGTGCAGTTTCAGTATCTTCATGCCAAGAATAATTTGGGTTAGATCATTATTTTCTAAGAATGCTTTCCTATGTATTAATAGATTAGTGTTTTTATTAATGTCCCATTAGGATAATAGGGAAAATTCTGCCTCATGTTTCTAAATGTTTTCTGTTGAATCTTCTTCACTTTTCAACACTGCTCTTTACACATGAGAAAATTTTTGACTGGAAGTGAAGCTCATACTTGCATCTTTATTCAACAATCAGTTTTTCTTTTTTTTTGTGCACTTTTATCTTACAAGCTTTAAATTTTCTTATAAAAATATAGAAGTTACTTTATGAATTATGAAACTCATATAGCCAGTCTGCTAGTGTGAGCACTTGTTTAAAATATACTTTTTATTTTTTTCCCCTCCTCTTAACAGACTGGTCAGTTTTCTGAGTGTAGTGTCTGAAGCATGGGTGCTTTTTTGATCCAAAGCTAAAGTAGACAGTTGGAATGTTGAAATGTGCCATATTTCCTGAACACAGGTACTCAACTTTAAAGTTAAATCAACAGCTAAAACAGCAACTCATTTAACAGTAGATTTATTTCTTGGGTTTCAGTATTAAATGAGATGAGGAAAAGGTTGATAACTTACTCAGCGGCATATGTTGTACAAATGTTTTATAAATGACAAAACTATATCAGACCTTCATCTAGCTGTAAAGTGTTAGAAATCAGAAAGCCATAAAATACAGGGTATTCCATAGACTTCATTGTGAATTCTAGAGCTGTTAGTCCCAAGGTCTCTTCTATCAGTTACTCGAGAAAGGGAATTAAATGGACTAAAAAGTGGTAGGATATCTATATGCAGTCAGTTACCTAAGAGAAATCTGGCTTGTGGCAGAATGTTTCATGATGTACACACTTATGTCCAATCTGTTCAATGATAACTCTTTATTTGAAGAAAGTAGATTTCTCTAGAATCCAGCAAAGCAAGTAATAAAAATCTACGTAGTGACTTTATACTCCTGAATACTCCTTGATTATCTAGTGTAGTAAACATACTAGTTTAGTGACTAGCTTTTTACCTAGTGCGTTTAGAAAAAGCAAAACTGATGACACAAGTGGTTGAGGACATTAGGGTGAATTTCACAGTGTTGCACAAGAACTATGTGAAGATGATGTACATGGGTGAATCTGAAGGAGTCAAGGCAATTGTTTTTTGGCAACAACTTTCCCAGTAAAACTGGGTATAGGACTTCTCTGAATAAGACTCTTCTGAGATCATTGATTATTTTGTAAAAACAAATTATATAGCAGTAATAGAGATGGGTTTTTTTTCTTTTCTCTGAATAAAGCCTATTCTGAAAACTCTTTGGCTGTCTGTACCAAGTATGATATGCATCCTTCTGATGCTAGTTTAAAAGTTGTGTCTTTTTTATTAGTTCTCTGGTTTATCATTTTAGTTCAGTTATTAAAGCTTTTGAAAATACAACTACACATCCTTTTTAGCTCCTTATGTTTTATTGTGCAGCACCAACTGGAGTGCCTCATGCAAACCTAGTGAACCTGTTGAAATGGACAGGAATAAATAAACAGATTTAATCTAGGAACTGCTAGTCTAAGGAAATACCACAAATTAATAGACTTCATTTTTATGTATTCTGCTTTATGATTCCTTTTAAAGAAAAAAACTTACATAATGGTTAATGGCTCAATGTCCAGATGGAGGATGGTGCTGAGTGGTGTCCTTCAGGGGTCTGTGCTGGGACCAGTGTTGTTTAATATCTTCATTAATAATATTGATAGCAGCATTAAGTGCATCCTCAGCAAGTTTGCCAGTGATACCAAACCGG
Organism: Merops nubicus; assembly: GCF_000691845.1. Classification (NCBI taxonomy): domain Eukaryota; kingdom Metazoa; phylum Chordata; class Aves; order Coraciiformes; family Meropidae; genus Merops; species Merops nubicus. The sequence goes on along the minus strand of NW_008586701.1, from coordinate 13,608 downwards.
GAGGTGGAGCTGACAGGCCAGAGGGACGGGAGGCCATCCAGAGGGACCTGGATAGGCTGGAAAGGTGGGCCCAGATGAACCTTATGAGGTTCAAAAAGGCCAAATGCAGGGTCCTGCATCTGGGCCAGGGTAAGCAGCACTATCAGTACAGGCTGGGAGATGGTTTACTGGAGAGCAGTCCTTTGGAAAGGGCCTTGGGAGTGCTGGTGGATGAAAAACTGGACATGCACCACCAATGTGCAGCGGCAGCCCAGAAGGTCAATTGCATCCTGGGCTGCATCAAAAGAAACGTGGCCAGCAGATGGAGAGAGGTGATCCTGCCACTCTACTCTGCCCTGGTGAGACCTCACCTGTAGTACTGTGCCCAGCTCTGGAGCCCCCATCACAAGAAGCATATTGGAGCATACCCAGAGGAGGGCCGCCAAAATGATCAAGGGATTGGAGTACCTCTCATATGAAGACAGGCTGAGGGAGTTTGGACTGTTCAGCCTGGAGAAGAAGAGGCTCCAGAGGGGTGACATTATAGTGACCTTCCAGTATGTGAAGGGAGCCTACATGAAGGTGGTGGAGGGTCTATTCAAAAGGGTTTATAGTGGTAGGACAAGGAGTAATGGTTTTAAACTAGGAAAGAATAGATTTAGACTCAATATTAGAAAACAAAAATCCTTTAATATAAGAATAATAGATCGTTGGAATGGACTGCTCAGAGAGATAGTGGAGACCCCAACCCTGGAGTCATTCAAGGTCAGGCTTGATAGGGCCCTGGGCATCCTGACCTAGGTAGAGATGTCCCTAGTTGTGTAGGGAGGTTGGTCCAGATGACCTCTAGTGGTCCCTTCCAGCCTAAAACATTCTGTGATTCTATAATATATTTTTGATGCAAAACTGTAATATGTCTTTTAGCAGAGGAAAAATTGTAATATTAATTGATTCATTGGTATTCTAATTCTAAACAGAGTTGTATTCTCTCCTTCGTATTTGTGATCACAGATCTCAGCTAAATTCTGAGAACAGGAATAAAAGCCCAAAAGATTTTTTAAATTATTATTTTAAAAGGCTTACATGGTCAAATAAATGTCACTAGCACAGAACTGTTCATGATTTATAATGACCGAAGCTTCTTTTGGACTCAAAGCATCTGATAACCAGCTGTGCCTTATAAGGTGCTCCAAGGGGCATCTTCTGCTCATTTTTAAGATGGAATATCTGACTGGCAAAATGCAATTTTCCCTTATCCTGGTAGTTCACTCCTTCCTTCCCCTCATATATCTGTCTTCGCTCTTATGTATAACCATACTGATTTGTCAAAACATTACTGGATGAACTAATTTTTGTTTTGTTCTGTTTTGTTTTTTTAAAAGTCCTAGAAAAGCCACCATGTCTCTTTGCTCAGTTGCTCCTGCCACAGTATTTGAGTTTTATCCTTGCCTTGTCTGTCAGCGTGCTCTTTCTCAGAGCATCCCCATTTCAATGTGTGTTGTTAAGGTAGTTTATTCTTCTCTTCTACAGCGGACACTATTCTATCAGTTTGTATGCCCTTTCACTAACTCCTGCATATTTTATCAGTGGTCTCACACCTTCCAGTTTTTGAACTTAGTTTCTCTTTTCTTTGGAGCCTTTTCTTTCTCTTTCTGTCTGTCCCCCTCTCAGCCCTTTCCACTTTGTTTCTCAGTACTCAGCTTCTGTACAAGTCATAATATTCCATTTTTTTTCACTTTTTTTTAGCTTTTGTTTGATATAGACAGCTTCCACAGTGTCCTTGAGCAGGGAACTGAAGACTTAAAACAAGATGGAGTGTTGTATTGATCCCGATATGCTGTAGGTGTTGCAATCCACCTAGAGCATAATCAGTGCAACCTCACTGAACCTAGATAACTTAGACTGAAAAGTCTCTGCCAAGCCTCTGCGACATCAGACTTCCTTGATAAAAAAAAAAAAAAAAATTCTAAATAGATTTTAATAGGAATAGTTAGATGAATGCATTTAACTTGAGAGCAATCTTCTAATATTTATCATAGCCTGCTTTTAAATTATTCATGTGATAGAATGCTTACGTACAAACAAAAAGCTACATACAAGCAATTTTTTTTTTGTATACATTTATAGTTCAGCCAAAATATTTTGGGGCTCTCAGTCTTGAAAGCAACTAAAAACTTTAATCTCATAATGTAATGTCCCTAGATGAGTTTGTAAGACAGTACTCTTCTGTGTGTAGCAAAATATAAAACTCCTACTAAGTTAAATTCAGCCTGATATATATTCATAGGGAAATTCTGGACATAATAATTCTTTCTCTTTGTAGCTGCATTTTTCTTTCTTCTTAATATTTAAGTGACTTACAGTATCATGCTATGAGTTTTACTAAATAAAATACATATAACATAATACTGTGTTTTCTAAAGCTTCCAGTTTTTAATGACAGTTAAATGTTTGCTGTGCTGGTATGTTGTATTTAGACAGCTTTACTCCTTTGCCTTTGTTAGAAACCTGCTTGATTTCATTTCATGTATCTTTTCAGTTCAAGTTCATATCAAGGTATTTTTTAAATACTTAAAATCTATATAGAAGACTAAATTGTGCTATAAGCTCTACAAAGGTGCCCCCAACCTGCTCAAGTCTGTAAAAACTTGGAGGATGCAAAGGCAGAATGTATGTACAACGTACTTGAAGTTTAAGCTTACACATTCCTCATTGCTGTCCTCAATTACAGAACCTTTTGGCTGAGAAGGTGGAGCAGCTGATGGAGTGGAGCTCAAGGCGCTCGGTCATCCGCATGAACGGAGACAAATTCCGTAGATTTGTGAAGGCTCCACCTCGTAACTACTCTGTGATAGTAATGTTCACTGCTCTCCAGCCACAGCGCCAGTGCTCTGTTTGCAGGTAATTTATACCTTCGTGATCTTTTTCATCTCCCTCACCACAGTTTTCAAGTGAACGTTTTAGTTAATGTGGAATACGCTGAGTAGGATTGTTCTTTGCATGGGATAGGCGCTTACTGTTTGACAAGTTTGTGTGTTTGTTACAGCATCTTTTCAACTGCCTTTTAATCTATGTAAAATTTTAAAAGTCCTCCTAGTCTGGGATTCTATTAAATTGCAGTTGGATAAAATGTACACAACAAAGGAGGATTTTGTCTTTAAGAAATGTGCTTTATTTTCCTATCAGTCGACCATGATCTTTCCAAAGACATTTTGTGACCTAAGTGATTCATTACCGTTTAATAATATGACACTTCACTGGTTTCTTCAGTTAAGAGACGTCCAAGGCTCTGATGCAAATGTGAGTTACCCTGTTATTTCACAACTTCGCATGGTTCTTACATGCGAGCACATTTTTCCACAAGGACATACTTATTGTGGAATACTGTCTGGCACTGCACATTAATATGTTCTGGTGGCTCCTTTTAGAATATGTATTAGAGTGGCTCTGATACTCTTCTAAGTTCAAGATCTTTTTCTGCAAGTTCCTAGTTCAGTAAATTAATCCAAAAATGACTAATGGTAGGGATGGAAATAGAGCCAAGGGATTGAAAGGTAGTCATGCACTTAATTACCTTACTAAATCAGAAACTGCATTAATAAAACCTTCTTCAGCCAAAATGTGCATTAGAAATTATTGTGTTTAGTAATAGGTAGTATTGTTGTGCAGGGAGTTCTAAACAGTGTTTAAACAGGCAGCAAAATACCCCATAGAGTGAAGCATATATGAAGAAATATTTCCTGGTTTTATTTCTATAGATTAATTTTTTTGTCACTGAAGTCAGTTGGTCAGTTTTGAGGGAGAGTCTATAACTTGCATTCCTATGGTTCATGCTCCACATCTGAACTGTGAAGGTGAAGGATTAGGTACAGGAGCTTTCCAGTATTCTTAAATCAAAGGAATTTTTTTCTTTAAAACTTCCAGTATTTGATTGTTGTTATTTCTTCTTTGTATAGCCAGAGTTCAGCTTTAGGAGCTGAAATAGAAGTTGAAAATATGCCATATTGTTTTAAATCTTTCCTTAATTTGCTGCCTAGTAGATAAAGCTACAGGAAATGCACCAAGTTCAGCTTTATAAGAGTCAGTGTATTTGTCGTTAGAATGGCGACAGCAAATTCTTTCCCTGGGTTCTGTGCAGCTTTTTTGTAGGGCGTGTGAAAACAACGTTAATATTGCTGTTATTAAGGAAGTTAAATTTCTGCTACAACTGTATATTGTTTATTGTACTGAAAAAGAGCTTATGAACTTTATCCTGTAATATACAAGGCTAGGCATTTATGTTCAGAAACAACTGAAAATATTTTAAGCATAAAACGAAGGAAGAAGTCAACATACTGCTGTCAGCTGAGTTTGTTTAAATGTGAAGCTGTCGTCCACTTTTTCATGTGAAATAAAAGGAATTTAATAAGATTGATCATACTGCACATAAAACCATTATCACAAAAATTGACATTGTCAAATCAATGGCTAATTAATGGGCAGGAGCACTGAAAGGATATACAGAAATGAAATGCATGCATTACTTTATTGTTAGCTATTCACTAGCCACTTTGCCTAAAGGAAAAATAGATTTTTAACTTAATCTCTGATGTTCTGTGAGGATGCTTTTGTCCAAGATTTAAGGTAACTGTTGCTCATCAAAATATTACCAGAACAAATTGCATACAAAAAAAATCAATAACATATTTCAAATACAAAAGAGCATCTAGACTGAAACCTTTGACTTTGAATAACTTCATCACAAGAATTAGTACTTCTTTTCCCCTAAAAACTTTCTCTTCTAAATGTCCAGTTTATAAAGAACAGGGATCTAGTATATTCAAATGGGAAAAAGAGATGTTTGTATGTTTGTGTGCTTCTGGTGCATAGAGCTCTGTCAAATGCTAAGCTTCAAAAATACAGTATTATAAAAAAAATACAAATAACAGGATGGGAAACAATGGTAGAAAATGTGAGCCCCCTCTGGAGAAGAGCAATGAGAGCTGATTGTCATTAGAGCAGAACATTGCAGATTTGCACATTTGAGGTCAGAAGAGATCCTGTGTGTCCTATCTTGTAAAAATACTCTTTGTATATCTGATTTTTCATTTGGTTATATTTAGAGTGTTGTTGTTAAAATGAGCCTCTGTTTAAAGTAAAATCAGTATGACTTTTTTGGCAGGTGATTTGAATGGTGGTGCCACCAGAGATGGAGAGCTAGCTTCTTGCATTCAGAAAGTGTCACTTTTGGCACTCTTCAAAGTGAATGTAAATTCATTTGGTGATTCTGTTCTTTACCAGACTAAGGAGTATTCTGCCTGTCCATTGCTAAAAAGTTCTGTAGTCTGGATGTTATCCAGAAGGCATGAAGGAAGGATTTCTCCTTCCTTCTTATTCTGTAAGTATCATGAAGGAGGCGTGATATTTAAACATTTTAAAAAGTCTTACCTAGCCATATAACAAGGACCTACATGCAGAAAACTGACCAAATTTGTGTCAGAGAATCCAAGGCTTTTTACTGTGCACAGCAACGAGGACATTGTAACATCAATCACATAAATCACTTAACAGTTATGATTTGTGAAAGTATATGGAAACAATAGCAACTTACTCTTAAAATGCCGCATACAAAGAAGTCCTTGGGACTCCAGATATTTGGATGAAACTTTTGTTGTTAAGACTATCCTTTTAGTCAAAGAAGCTGATATTTATCAGTAAAACCGAAGCATATTTTGTTTTGTAGGTATTCTATAGCAAAAGTTAGTTAGTAACATAAGATCTGTTTTTCCAGTGAAATGAGAAGGGTTTCATTATTGTTACAGGAGTTGCATACCTAATCTTATGTATAATTTTCAAGAAAGATCAATTAAAAAATTTTTGAATGCTTTGCTTGACAGTTCTTTTAAACTTGCATGTTCATCCAGTGCTAGGCTTGTTGTTTCCTGATATACATCATATTGTTGTATTTAATGCTTTCCCTTTGCTTATTTTTGTTCAATTTGCTTCTAGCTTTTAACATTATCCCTTTTCAATATATACTTTTAAAAGTTAGAAATCACGTCTACATAACTGATTGGAGTTCATGGTACGCCCAAAATAAATTAGGTTGATTTATAGGTGTTTCTAATAGCCAACTACCAGTTTGTTGTCTTTGAGACAGAGATTGGTTTTGTAGTCATCATAATGAAATATTTTCACAAACTGTGTGGACTGGAAAATATATCTGTAGGTTATCTGAATCAATCCAGTCCTAACACATGAAGGTTTCTGTAAACCAGCATCTCTGTGTACATGTTAGTAGTGCCTCTAGTCATACCTCTAGAGTGTTTTTCAAGGAAATTCTGTGTTTAACCTAAAGCAGAATTTGGACAACATTTCCATCTAGCTTTGTGGACAAGCAAGTTTCTATTTTTCGGTCCAAAAAACTATTGAAAGCATTCTGATGCTTTTGCAGCTGTGCAAGCAAAAATGTCAGTTTTTCTGATGATACAGTTGTTTAGGTTCAATAGGACATAGCTGGTGTTCAGAGATGAATTAACCATATCCTACATGCTCTTGAATGTGAAGTTGTTAGTGTGGATGGAATGTGTTTCTAACCGCTGAGGAAGTGGGGGGTTTTCCATGCATGTTTGGAAACGTTTGATTAAACAGTTTTGGTCCCAGGAAATTAAACTCAGTTAGTCTCAACTGACTTTATATTCTATAACTGTTCTTGGTGGACATACTCTGCAACAGCACATTAGAAGCAAATATTAAAGGGACCTTTGATGCAGTGTGATGATTAATCAGCTTGGATTTCTTTGATTTGGATGAACAGTCAGAAATAATCTAACTCTAAACAGTAACTCTGCAGGATATAAGACCAGCTTCCCATTTTTTCTTTGTGCTTAGGTATTTACTCAACTAGATAGTTTCTCTCTGTTACTCACATCAGTCACACAACTGAAAAAAATTACTTATGTGTGTAAGAAGGAGAACAAAAGAGTAGTCACGCTGACAACAGCATCTTCACAGAGATGAAGAGATTCTTTCTTAGCCTGTACTTTGTATTGCCAGGCAAATGGTAACTACTAGCCTGACTTGAATACATTTTGGGGTGAAAATTCTCTTCCATCTCCTCTGGTCTTCATCTTCTTGCCTATTGCAATCTGCTCCCTCATTTCATTGTCAAGACGTTTTCCCAAAGGGATCAGCACCGTTTTACCAATGAGATTTCAACAATCCCCTGCTCCACTTGACGAGCGCTTTGATTTTCAGCTGCACATGGGCTTTAGCTCTAGCCTGCTGAAACCATCACTGTGTTCCTCTGCATCTTTCATAGTTATCATTATCTCATTCATTTTGGTTTTGCTTGTATCACCTAATCACTCCATAAGCAAATTATATGTCTTTTATTTTACTTTCAAAGCTCTGCTTTTTTCATCTCACTGGCAGAAGCAACAATCTCTGCTTTGCTTACAGGTGCATATCGGAGATGTCTTGTTTGTTACCAAACAGTTCTTGGTTTTGTTTGGTTCATTTTTCAGTTTCATTACTGGGATGTTTTAATTTAGAAAGGGATATCTGTGTCAGAGAAATGAAACCGGTAACTTGAGATTTTTCCCCAGCAGCTGAAGCCCATCAACAAAAAGATTCATATTTTATTCCACTGTTTTTTTATCCCCTTAGTGTTTCTTGAAAAAGTCAGTGCAGAGTCAGAGGTTAAAGATATTTAGTTTCTGTGGATAGAGTCTATACCTCGACGTGTGCCACTAGTTTGTTAGCACATAATGGTTAAAATATGTAAATTAGACATGTACATCTCTGTGAATTTCAAGCTACCTAAACCAAATGGATTTTGGCTTCCATATTTTCTACTATGCTTGTTTATGCCTGTGAATGTTTCTTATAAAGATGTAACCGAGCCAGTTTGAATCATTAAGATTAAAGCTTAGAATTATCATCATAAATGGGCAGGAGAAAAATGGGGAAATGCAACAGAGGAAGGCTATAGTAATGGCAGGTGACCAGTTGTGGAGACAAACTTGTAAACTGTGCAAACTGAAAATTGTGTTGTTTCAGTCTTGGATGATGTTTAATAGTATTTTACTGTGGAAATAACAAACCTGCTTCCAGATTCTTGGAAAACACAGTTTTGCAAAGACAGCATTTATGAAGAAGCAGGTAGAAATGACTAGTAATGTAGAGGAGTTCATTTACCCAGTAATGTTCTTCACCCCGATGTTTACCAGACTGTTGCATCTTTAAAAGTTTCAGAAGTTTCAGTATATTGAAAAGAGCACTAATTATTCCCATTAGCTGAAGTTGTGTGTGTCTATAAATATGTGTGTAACTATAAAGTGTATACATAAAATATATATGTAGAACGTGAAGGAGATAAGTCAATTTTGCAGGTTTGGCACGTGTTCTTTAAAGAATTTTTTTTGTTTCATTTGAGTGACAGGTTTGATTGCTGTCAGAAATTATTAATGGTATCTATTGGAATTAGCTTGTGGTTACTGAAGAAAGCCTGCTGCAGGATGAGCTCAAAGTCAACTGCTTAAGCAATTCCTTCAGTATATATAAAAGATAAGTTATAATGCAACATATAGTTTGTGTGGTTTTAAGTTCTGAGTTTAATGTAGTATGTGTTTCATGAAGGGCTCTGAATATAGCTGCCTTCTGCTGTTGACTCACAATGTGCAGAAGAAAGTGACAAAATATATGAGACATTCCACATAATTTTATTAACATTACCCTATCAATGAGGCCTATAAGAGGAGGATTTTAATCTAGAAAAGAGAGGAACTCTTGGTTTCACTGCTCATGAAGATATCCCAGAAAACAGTTTTCAAGTAGCCAATCAAGAGCAGGTCAACAGCAAAAAGAATTCTGACAGTCAAGGAGGTGTCACCACAAAAAAGAAACAGGGTCCTCTGCCTTTCATTTTTTTGCTGGTTGATCAGGAGTGGGTAGTGTAAAAATCATTGACAGGTTTCTTATCTCTACTGAGAGGGAATTATCTTTTGAACTTTTGTTCAAAGAAGGAACAAGAAATGTGGAAGGAGCTGTTGAAAGTTCTGCAATTGCTTTTCCAGTGCACTTCAGGATCCTGATAGAAGTTTTGATAAGTCCTGTTAACAAGGCAGTTATTTTCTACTTGGATTGTAAGAGACTTCTTATTCTTCCTGTGGTCACAATTTATTTTTATTTTTATTTTTTTTTTACTTTGCAGCTTCTACAAGATATGATCTCATAGCTTCTTTTCATCTGCAGAATATTGGAAATTTCATGGGATGCTGTAAATAGAATAGCATGGATTTTAGCTTGCTTTCTCCTCTTATACCTAGATTGCATGAACAGTGCAGTTTTCAACTCATGTCCATACTCTTAATTTTGTCATATGCGGTGAATTTTCTGGACATATTAATAGATTCTTGAGTGCTTTCACTGTGACATTATGACTCACCCTAAACAAAAATAAAAGCAAGTAGGAACTCTGAATTTATTATCTCCTCAATACTGAGAAGTCAAAATGTGCATTTAGCTCCTTTTACCCTTCATTTTGGAAAAAACATTCCAGTTAAAAAACAAAAGTTGTTTTGGAGATAAATTGCAACTTTGATCACAGTTTACTTTAAACAGATGGATAAGAGTGAGTAGATGATCTGGTAGTGCATTCTTTGCCAATTGTACATCTGTGTTTTCTACAGGCCATAGTGTGCAAAAAAATAATGCTTTACTGCTTTTTTTAACATATAATCCCACGGTCTATTTTATTTGTTTCCTAATATTCTGTTTGTTTTCCTTACTATAATGTTGGGCTAATAGAATAAAATTTATCTAATTTAATATTGCTCAAGCTATACAAATTTGATTATCTGCCATAGATAGCCACATAATTAATCTTTTTAAATAAAACTTTTAATATTTCATGAGCACCTCTTGCATAATGGAAGAAATTTTTCTGGAGTATTTGCTTACCAGTCTATTCCTCAGTATATTGCATTTTCTAGGTAAATCTAATAGCAGCATTCCCTCTTGATCTGGCCACTGTTTTTTAGTAGCTGGCTAATATTACTGTTGTTGCTTGTTCCTGTGTTGCTGTTAGAGTGAAATTCTTGAGGTGACTGTAGCAGCAATAACATTTGGATCCTCTCCGTCTCTCAAAAAACCCTGTCAAACTACCAAGAGCAGTTGCTAATGTTACTCTGATGAGTTCATACCAGGTGTTGTTCTGCCTTTATAGTAGTTCATATAAGTATTATAACAAGTTCATGTAATTAACATTAGTCCATAGAAACAAACTGATAGAATTTATATTAGTGTATGCAGAGATAGATAAGAAGTGACAGATCTGAAGTTGCTTCATATTCATAGGAGGCTGAACTTCTGTCAGCAAAGTGCTTATGCTTATTACTGTTATTGTATCTGAAAAGGGTTAACCAATGCTACAGAAAGTTAGTGTGTGTATCAGCATTGTATCCATTGGAAATTATTCAGTGAAGTGTAGGATGGTCTTCAGTTCTGTACATGGTAATCCTGTTGTTTCGCTTCTCCACACCCCTCAAGAGCTGCTATGAGGCTGTATCACAGAATACTTGGCTATCTTCAGTGTGACAATGAAATTGTGCTTTCAATGTGTTATAGAAAATCTGAGACAACCTTTTGCAAAATGATACTTTATGAAGTATTCTTTCTACCTATTATAATAATTCAAAATATTTCAAAAATACAAAATACATGGAGATCAATGGGAACAAGAGTCTTCTCTCAGATACTGGGGCATAACTGGAGTATCTGAATTTCCCAGAAACACTGTTTCATCACAAGTGAAAGGTAGACTAGGAAGAATGATGGCATCAAGATGAAGTGATTTTGATCTTGTTCTTATAATAAAAATGGTCCGGCTTTAATACAGCAGGTTTAACAGAACAGTGCCGTACAGATATTACCTAAGATTTTGCAATATTCCTTTGATGTTGTCTGGCTGCCCTCTTCAGGCTGACAGTGAATATGCTAGTCTGCTTAATACTAGCATCTTTTTCTAGAAATAACCAATCTATTGCCTAAATAATTTTTTTTTTTTTATAGTTGCAAACTTTTCCCATTGTGTGGTAAGTAGCAAAATTTACTCAATCAGATAATAAGTGTGAAAACTGAGTTTTGTTTTGATTCATAAGATTTATTCTTTAGGGGAGTAAGACATCATAAAATATCATTTTAACTTCCTTGTATACAAAAAAAAATCTATTATATAAAATATATTCCTCGAAACAACACAGTTCTGCTGGAGTTGTATGGAACGTATTTCATGCCTAAGGCTGACCTCAGTTATGAGGAAATGAAGAGAGTCTTAGGACATCTGTGGTCCTGTCATCCTCTTCCCCGTCTGTGCTCACTCAAAATGCAATATGTATTATGTATGTTTAGTGCAGAGATTCTCTCGCAATAAACAGATTTTTTTGATCTACATCTTTTAAATAAACAGTGTTCTGCACCATCAAACACATGGAACTAATTTTATAAAAACACTGTTTTGAGAAAAGCTGCAGAGTTTATTTTTTTTATAACTTCTGCACCTTGCCACATGCAAAGATAAGTTGTCAAGTGGTAGAACCATGGTTTGGACTCTGCAGCAGATACAATTAATTAGTAATGTGGAAATAATTAGCTCATGTAAAGCCAAAAGTACTGCAAGAATCCTTTCAGGTTTTCTTTTTTTCCCCATTTTCTTTGGTTTTATTTCTGAATTATTCATTCATATAAATTTGTCCTGTGGAAAAACTGTGGTTTTATGAGAACATCTCTGCTGGTAAGGATCCCAGAATTCTCCTTGAATTTCCCTTTTCCCTTTTCCCTTTGTGGATTTTTTTTTTTCTTTTAAAATGAATGAGGATCCCAGAATTCTCCTTGAATTTCCCTTTTCCCTTTTCCCTTTGTGGATTTTTTTTTTTCTTTTAAAATGAATGAGGATCCCAGAATTCTCCTTGAATTTCCCTTTTCCCTTTTCCCTTTGTGGATTTTTTTTTTCCTTTTAAAATGAATGAACAAATTAAAACCAACCAACCAAAACAACCTCATCTGAACATACAGTCATGAGTAAAGCCAAGAGGAGGCTTTCTGACAAATTTGAGTAGTACCAATATGACTTTCTAGTAATGATAGAAAAAAATACTTAACCCTATATGTTGTGCAAAATTATCCTTTATCAATTTTAAAACAATTTTTTAAAAAATAATCTTGATTGTACTGTGCTACTTCATAGAATCACAGAATGTTAGGGGTTGGAAGGGACCTCTGGAGATCATCGAGTCCAACCCCCCTGCCAGAGCAGGACCATCTGGTCTAGGGCAGGTCACACAGGAACGCATCCAGATGGGTCTTAAAAGTCTCCAAGGAAGGAGACTCCACAATCTCCCTGGGGAGCCTGTTCTAGTGCTCTGGAACCCTGAGAGTAAAGCCGTTGTTTCTCATGTTGAGGTAGAACTTCCTGCGCTCCAGCTTGTGACCATTGCCCCGTGTCCTATCGCAGGGCATAAGTGAGAAGAGATTGCCCTTTCCTTCCTGACACCCAGCCCTCATATATTTATACACATTAATTAGATCCCCCCTAAGTCTTCTCTTCTCCAGACTAAAAAGCCCCAGTTCTCTCAGCCTCTCCTCATAAGGCAGGCATTCCAGTCCCCCAATTATCCTCGTAGCCCTTCTCTGGACTTTCTCGAGTAGATCTCTGTCCCTCTTGAAATGGGGAGCCCAGAACTGGACACAATACTCCAGGTGAGGCCTCACCGGGGCAGAGTACAGGGGGAGCAGGACCTCCCTTGTTCTGCTGCATACATTTTTCTTAATGCACCCAAGATACCATTGGCCTTCCTGGCCACAAGGGTACACTGCTGTCCCAAGGACAACTTCTCATCCACGAGGACTCCAAGGTCCCTCTCCACTGGGCTGCTCTCTAGCAGATCTCCTCCAAACCTGTACTGGTGCATTTTATTACTCCTGCCCAGATGCAGGACTCTGCACTTATTCTTGTTGAGCCCCATTAGGTTCCTCTTGGCCCAGCTCTCCAGTCTGTCCGAATCTCGCTGAATGGCTGCACAGCCTTCAGGTGTGTCAGCCAAACCTCCCATTTCCATGTCATCAGCAAACTTGCTGAGAAGACACTCTATACCATCATCCAGGTCTCTAATGAAGATGTTGAACAGGACTGGACCCAGCACTGATCCCTGGGGGACTCCACTAGTTACAGGACTTCAGCTGGACTTGGCACCATTGATCACCACTCTTTGGGCTCTATTGTGCAGCCAGTTCTCAACCCACCTCACTGCCTATTCTTCTATCTCATATTTCCTGAGCTTGCTCAGGAGGATGTTATGGGGGACTGCATCAAACGCTTTGCTAAGGTCAAGGTAGACTACATCAGCTGGTCTCCCTGCATCTGCCCATTCAGTCACCACACCATAGAATGCTATCAGATTAGTCAAGCATGATTTCCCATTGGTGAATCCATGCTGACTAGCCTGATAACCTTCTTCTCTTCCATGTGCTCAGAGATGACCTCCCGAATGAGCCACTCCATGATTTTTCCAGAGATGGAGGTGAGACTGACTGATCTGTAGTGTCCTGGATCCTTCTTCTTGTCCTTTTTGAAGACTAGAGTGACATTGG
>NW_008586700.1:0-2121 GCF_000691845.1 Merops nubicus | reverse complement strand
TTAGCAAATTAATGTCACTTTGAAGTGCCATTTTCATTCAGTATGAATGCAAGTGCAAGTGCCACTGAAATTAAATTAGCTAAATTCTGATCCATCTTTGCTGTTGTAAGTCTAATAAAGCTACTTTATCCTTACTTACACGTATGCAAATGAAACAAATTTTTTACTATAACAAGAAATTTTACTTAGGTAAAGAAGAAATGGACTTTTGTGGTGATATCAAAACATGCTGAAAATTTCTGTTGCAAACTGGATTGGTTCTAAACACACATGAATCCTGTAAGGTTTAACTAAACAAATCTGTGCATTCTTGCTGGGTATGGTGTTTATGCCATGTTATACCTGCTGATGATAAATGTCTGATTTACTTTTTTAACTTGCAAAATGAACATTTTAAAACGTAACTTTCAGTACCACCAACTCAGAAAACTGGAGCACCTCTTGGTCGTACCTCAAGTATACCAAACTAGCTACCTTCCCTATGTGATTATTTAACTTCTGTGAGATTATCTGGCTGGTGATCATATCACTGAAGTCCTATATTCAAAATATCTTAAAATATCTCTATGAAATTAAATGCCTGATAGAAACTAAAGTAGTTCAGGAAATAAATTAATATTTTTTCTGAACTCTAATTGTCAGATCATAATTTTTGAAGGGTTGTTTCCTGTATTTATACAATTAGCTAATGAGGACTTTTCCTAGTTCTATTTAGAAAATCAGATAACTCAGTTGTCTTACTATATGCTTCTCAATGTGCATAAATATTAGAGTAGAAATTGTTAATTTACATTAAACCATATTTCTTTCTAATTTACATTAAAACATATTTGCTGCCTTATTTTTTTTTTTTTACTTTGGGTACTTTTGGATTGATTGGGGTTTTTCTTTCTTAGTTTGTTTCCTTTTTTTTTTTTTCCTTTTTCTTCTCCCCCCATGTGCACAGTACCCGGGCTGGCGGGCAACTGAAACTGTAAAGCTGCACCTGTTGTATATCACTGAATGGTCTTCCTAGAAAATTGTCAATACCTTGGAGAACATACCAGGAAATTGTGCTGTACTTATTTAACTACTGGAAGGATAAAAGTACATATGACACATAAATGTGAATGATGTCACTTTTTATTTCACCTGCAGCGTCTCTAACAGGTAAAGATTTAAGGAAGCAAATTATCAGGTTGCTAAGCAGAGGCATGTCTGTCTGCTTGCTTTTTCTTAAGTCATGTAGTATGTGAGTTTATTATGCTGCACTTATAAATGCTGTGTTGGAAAAATAAACAAGCTGGAACTTGGCAGGTATCTTTATGAAATACACTATAAAAGTTATGGTTCAGGAAAGCTGCTGTGGAAGCAAATATTTATATGGGTTTCTACCTTTTTGAATTTACAGGAGGAAATGTCTGAAAAACAAATGCCACTTAGGATTAAATGGAAGAGACTTGGAGTTTTTTTGCAGATGACCCTTTTTCCAACTTCAGCTATTTTACCAAGCTAGAAAACTGTATTGTGTTTTTTTTTAAAGAAGTGCATGTAATGATTCCATAACATGTTTTTCAATGTGTGTTGATATATAAATACCCAAATACTGAATAACCCCACTGATTCTAATCTAGAGCTCTGAAATTGTGGTCTTCTTAAAGAGACAGTTTGATTCAGATATTAACCACCAGAGATACCAAATTTTATGTGTTACACAAATTCTGTCTAAGCTGTAGCAGATTTAATATAACTAATGGTTACCATTAACTTATCGTAATGAACATTAATTAGTTCCCTAAAAATTGATTACAAATAATATTTAGTGTCTAATATTGGATAAATTCTCAATAACAGTGATGTCAGTGGGACTATGCCAAGTATTATCATGTTCAAAACGTTGGCTTTGTAATCATTATTCTGTACTCTCTGTGTTAAGCAGGCATCATCTACTTCAGGTGATGCAGCACTTTAAGAAAAGGCAATTAATCACTTAGGCCTGCTAGGCAATTCAAAGATGTCTATGGGGAGACAGTATCAAAGGCACCACAAGTTCTAAAATTAACATCAAAGTTGTTAAAGCTAAAAGGAAGAGTTGTACCAACTACTGCTGTAACAGCAGCAATCCTTTTCCTTTAGAACATT
>NW_008586699.1:3042-3331 GCF_000691845.1 Merops nubicus | reverse complement strand
TGGCTGCCGGGGCTCGTTATCTTCCCCGCATGCCAATGAGCCCGTCCCGCGGCTCTCGGCTCAGGTGTGCCCGCCTTTTGTTTCATTAGAGGATCAATTGGGTTTGGGAAGGAGAGCCAAAGCTTCCCGGTAGCTCGGTGCCATATGGAAAATCTGCAGTATTTTGATTATGTTCTGTGTAAACATTTTAATATCGGATCCTTAAAATCCAGAGACTCTCCCAAAGGGGATTAAAACATAATCCTCTCTCTCTATAGCTGTAGTGGATTAATTTCGTATTCTCTCAGTG
>NW_008586699.1:0-2902 GCF_000691845.1 Merops nubicus | reverse complement strand
CTGGCTTGCTCCCTGAAGGCTACAACAAAAAGACTCAGTGCTCCTTAAACATGCTATGGAATTGGAAGTTGTAATTGGAGATTTCCAAAGGACAAGTGTAAAAATTACACACTGTTAATACCAATATTTTTTTTTTTTTCATTTTGTGCTTTCTGGAGGAGAGGGAAAAAAAAAAAAAAAAGAAACACCCTGCGAAGATTTTTTTTCAACCTAGTTTGACCACCCCCTGCCCCGAAAGCCCATAATTTGGCCACTGTTTGTTATATTTTCTGCATCTCTTACCAAAAGAAAAAAGGGGGGTGGGAGGTGGGTGAAGTAAAAGGAAAAAAAAAGAAAAAAAAAAGAAAAAAATTACCGACGAGCAAACGTTTTCTTATCTGGAGAGTATAATAACGTTCATTCCTTGTCGCATTTTAATACCGCTGACATGTTTACATTGCAACAAATCTAAGGTGTCATTTCATCAGAAGAACAGGGCAGATACCAAGGTACCGGTCTGGGAGCTCAGAGCCTTTTCTCAGGAGAAGGAGGAAGCGAGAAATCCCGGATTTCCCCTGCATTCAGGAACGAGCTAAGAAATGAATGCCCCCTTTCCCTCCACATCCACCCCCTGCTTTTGCAGCTCTGCCTCCTCCTCCAGGACGTGAGTGCATTTGGCTAGCACACCCGCTAGCCAGGATGCACCGATTGTCTTCTCCTGGATGGCAGATTATAGGTTTTGGCCTTTTGACCATTAAATAGTGGTAGCTTTGTTTTTATTTTAGCCACATAACACCAGGGAGACGAGGTAATTGGATTAAATTGATGGTCTTCCTTCTGGGATTCAGCAAAGCCCGCAAACGCCTCCTTAAAATGACTGAATATCGGGTCGTTTCCAGGAGGCATCTTCCGAAGGCGGTTTCTGCTCCCGCACAAAGGCCCGGGAGCCCATCACCGTGCGGCGGGCCAAGCGGCGGCTCCGGCCGCGCTGCGGGGAGGGCTGGGACGCTCTGCTAGAGAGGGCAAGTGCTTCTGCAGGGCAGGGAGCCGCTGTCTGCCCAGACCCCCCTTCTGTAAACACAAAGAAAGGGGCCTGGGGAATAGAAACCCAAATCCACTTGTAATCGTACAAGAGAATCGGGCGTAATTACTTGAGCAACCTAGATGAAGATTGATGAGGCTTTAAAGCGGCGTTTCGGATCGATCCCCCTGCCCCTCGGAGCCTGCAGCCGGGCTTCCCCGCCTCGGCTCGGCTTTCCCTCCCCACCGCCAAGGGAGGCAGGGAGGGAAGATGGAGGCGAGACGGGGAGAGCAGCAGAGCAAGCCCGGCGCATGTGATTCCGATCAGCTGACTAGGGTCAAGAGGCTACCCCGGTTTATTAGGAGATGGAAAACAATAAAATGAAAGAAAATAGAGTTTGTATCAATATTATCCAGCCTGCCACGCTGGGCTGCTGAAAGCTGTCACTGAAACTGTGTGCTTTAGCTTCCCCTTGCAGACACAGCAACCCGCGCCGTCCTCTTTATTTATTTTGCAGCGTAAATGACAAAACATTGTGCAATACGGTCTCAAATTGGGTGTTGCAGTAAAGTAAAACATTAACAACATGACAGTTAGATGCGCCGATACAGGATTAATTTGGGCTAAGTGAGTAATTTGAAGTGTTGCTTGCAAGACCTAGTAGTAGAGTGTGCGTGCAGTGCTGGGGGAGGAGGAGAGGTCGCATCCATGCCTGTTAGCCTGGGTGAGAACTGCAGCCCGGGGCTTGCCTGCACCGCGCCAGGCCCTGCGCTGCCTTCGTCCCCGGGGACACCAGTGTCGGGGGACGGCGGCTGGAACCCTAGGCAGGTACTGGCTGCCATCTGAGCAAGGTCTTCCTTATGGCAGAGGAGATTTTTAGTTCCATGAAACAACCAAACGCTTTTATACGTTCACTGAGATGATCAGTTTGCCAGTTTCTGAAAGGTGCATCAGTTGGATGCTGTACCCAGTTTCTCGATATCATTTATTATTATTTTATTATTTATATGTCAGATCTGTTTCTGCATGCGTGTCGACGTACGTTTATGTACGTGGATAGAAATTACCCTGCACGCTTTAGTCATTAAATCTAGAAGAGTGTTTTATATTTAATCTTTTCTTTTAATTAGAGCAAGTGAACTTTCTAAACACCGACACTACCCGCTTTAAGAGTAGATCGCAATCATACTGAAGATACGATGGTGAAAAAGTGATCCTTTTTTTGTCCTTTGAATTAAAGCAGAAGGGTTTTTTCCTGAATTAAAACCCTAACAATTTGTGCAGAGAAGGCTGCCTTTTACAGTAGGTTTTCCCCATCCCATCTTTTCAGTGCCCGTGCAAGCACCTCGTTAAGGACTATATTTGAGCGAAATGTTGTTGCAGTAATTTTAAAAGGATTAAGAGACAGCAAGTTGAAATAAAAATGATCTTGCCGTAAATATATTTAACGATGCTAGCGTGTGGTATTGGAAGTAGGTAAGGAAAAAAAAAAAAATCTTTTATGATACTTTCAGAGTTGAGGTCTGGACCCAGCGTTAAAAATGATGCCCCGAGGCTTCGGAGGGCCGTTGTGGCGGGCAGGGGCTGCGGGTCGCGCTGTCGCCCAGCCCGGAGGGGACCCTCCGGACCCTCCGCCGCCAGGTCGAGGCTGCGCGTAACGAGTCGCCGCTATCGCACATAAACAGCGACAGTGTTAACGAGGAGCAAAAGGGCATGAAAAGAGAAGGGACCGACTTCGAAGAGGCAGCTCTTGAAGCCCCTCTGAAGTTGGCTGCTGGCTGATTTATCTCGCAAGCCTGGAGCTCACAAACTCGCTTCTGTCCTGACTGCGGAGTTCAAAGCGCTGACCGCGGGCAGGAGGGGAATAAACACGGCGGTTTACAAACAGCGTTTATTAGGGGG
>NW_008586698.1:357-659 GCF_000691845.1 Merops nubicus | reverse complement strand
AGATGGACAACATTGCCCTCCCCAAGCAACTGGTTGCCTAAAAAGCCCAATTACACCACTAGGCACTTTGGGCTTATGCTCTGGACGCTGACTTGCATAGCGCACAGGGACCAATGTTCTGAAGCTCGCTGACCATTCTGAGACTACCCACAAGGTCTGGAAGTTCTGGCATTTAGGTCATGTTGAGGCCAAAGGCCATTGGGTCCCCCTGCAGCTGTGCTCAGGTACAGCCCACTAGTCAGAGCTCGTTTGCCCAGGGCTGGGATGGAGCTGCCCTGGCCGCAGGGGAATTCCGCCCTGTG
>NW_008586698.1:0-287 GCF_000691845.1 Merops nubicus | reverse complement strand
CACAATGGGGGGGGAGTATCCGTCCCACGTTTCTTGCTTTACTGAACGCTGCAGGGCAGGGAAGTGCATGTCTCCATGACATAGTCTGAGACCTGTTCTTGTGCCCAGGGCCTTTCTGAGCATGTCCCTTCGCTGAGGTTTGTCAGTTAAGTGGCACTACTGTATCAAGTTTCTCCTCCCCCAAGTGGTGTGTCATCTGCCGTGTTTCTGAGGGTTTAATCCTTGCAAAGCTGCAGATCGGTAAAAAAGGGCTTAAAGAGTACAGAGCTTAATCTGGAGCCCAGCAG
>NW_008586697.1:0-1704 GCF_000691845.1 Merops nubicus | reverse complement strand
CTTCCACTCTCTGCAGACTCTCTCTTTGCATCCAAGTGTGTCCAGGAGCAACTTGTTCATCTGTGCAGGCCTCATGGCATTCCAGCCTGTCGTCCTCTTTTTAGGGACTCATTGCTCCTGGCTTGAAGGAGATGGTCCTTGAATACTGACCAGCTTTCTTGGTGCCCTCTGACCTCCAGGGCTTTATCCCATGGTACTCTACCAAGCAGAGACCTGAAAAGGTCAAAGTCTGCTCTCCTGATGTCCAGGGCAGTGAGCTTGCTATGCACTTTCCTTGTTGCCCTAAAGGTCTTGAATTCCACCATTTTGTGGTCTCTGCAGCCAAGGCCATCCTTGAACTTAGACACTATACCTTCCTTGTTGATGAGAACAATGTTGAGCACAGCACCTTTTCTCATTGGTTCCTGTACCACCTGGAGAAGGAAACTGTCTTCAACGCATTCCAGGAACCTCCTGGACTGCAGTATGTATTCACTGCACCTTTTGGAGAAATGTCTCATGGGTCAAGGAACTAATATCTGTGTATGTGTTGAGAAATGGGAAGAATAGTAGTGACTTGGGCATCTTGTAAATCATAGAATCATTAAAGTTAGAAAAGATCTCTAATATCATCAAGTCTAACCATCACCCAACACTGCCATAACCATTAAACCATGTCCTTAGGTTCCACTTCTACATGGTTTTTTGAACACTTCCAGTGATGGGGACTCAATCACCTCCCTGAGAAACCTGGTCCAATCCCTCACTACAGTTTCAGGAAATAAAATATTCCTAATATCCAATTGAAACCTCCCCTGGCACAACTTGACTCTTTCCTCTTGTCCTATCGCTAGTAACCTGGGAAGAGAGACCAACACCTACCTCACTCCAACCTCCTTTCAGGTAGTTGTAGAGAGCGATAAGGCCTCAGCCTCCTCTTCTTCAGACTAAACAATCCCAGCTCCATCTGCTGCTCCTCATAAGACATGTTCAACATAGCCTTCACTAGCTTTGTTGCCCTTCTCTGGATCTGCTCCAGCACCTCAATGTTCTTATGTTGTTGTGCCCCAAACTGAACGCAGTACTTAAGCTGTGGCCTCACCGGTGCTGAGCACCGGGGCACAAACACTTGCGTACTGCTGCTGGACATACTATTTTTCATACAGGCCAGGATGCCATTGGTCTTCTTGGTCACCTGGGCACAGTGCTGGCTCATGTTCAGTCGGCTGTCCACCAACACCCCCAGGTCATTTTCTGCCAGGCAGCTTTCCAGCCACTCCTCCCCAAGCTTGTAGCATTGCCTGGGGTTGTTGTGACCCAAGTCCAGGACCTGGTACTTGGCCTCATTCAACCTCATGCAATTAACCTTGGCTCATCTATTCAGCCTGTCCAGATCCCAATCCTTAAGCAGGTCAACAGTCCCACTCCATTTGGTGTCATCTACAAACTTACTGAGGGTGCACTCAATCCCCTCATCCAGATCTTTGATAGATATTATACAAAACTGGCCCCAAAACCGAGCCCTGCGGAACACTGCTGGTGCCTAGCCACCAACTGGATTTAAATCCATTCACCACAACTCTGGGCTCGGCCATCCAGCCAGTTTTTAACTCATCAAAAAGTCCACCTCTCTAGGCCATGAACTACCATCTTCTCTAGAAGAATGCTGAGGGGGACAGTGTGAAAGGCCTTACTGACGTCCAGGTAGACAACATACACAGCCTT
>NW_008586696.1:249-1122 GCF_000691845.1 Merops nubicus | reverse complement strand
CTCTCCCAAAGAAGCCTCCACCTGCTGAGTAAATTATTCTGGCCAGGTTCACTGCAGGATGCTTCCTGTAGTACAATTAGTGTGAAGTGATCAAATGAACTGTAGCTTGAAACCAAGCTGGAAAATAATCAATCAGCAGGAGAGTCTCTCTCTACCTTTCCTTTACTATCTCCTCAGGAATATCTTCTAGGAAGAAAACCCTAGGCACATTGCAGGAGTTGAGCAACCCCATCTCCCTAACATCTGTATGGGGTTTGGGGGGTATGTCAGTTTCTGTTGGTTGACCCCATATTCTTCATCCTTAAATATCTAATCTCAGTCAGTGATGGTTGAGAAGTTAATTTAGAGCATATTCATTATGAACTTGTGCAGAAAGTCCTGTTGTTAGAGCTTGATGTTCACAAAGGAGGCAGAGTAGCCCTGTAAAGAAAAAAATACACTTTCTTCAAATAAAGGGAGATTCCACAGGGTCTCTCAATTTTGCTAGGGGATACAGTCCCCTTTTTAGCCTAATTTCCTGGCTGCATATGTCCCTTATCCTTTCCCTATTGGCTGAGGTACTCAGAGTGTACAGACTTCCCTGTCCAGCTACTACATATCACACTTAACATATACCTCCCTTCACATCAGACATTGTATCTCTCATTAACTTCATTTTACGCCTCCCCTGGGACAAGAAGTTTCTATGTATAAATCTTTTAAGCATGCCTACTGGTTCCTAAAACTCAAAAGTTTAGGCTATTGAAATGCTGGGGCTTGAACCCCAAATTAAGGTTGACATACGGGTGATTCCCACAGTCCTTCATAAAGAGGTGGTGAGTTTGCCTTATAGCTTCCCCCCAGGGTGTGGCCGGCCCTGCAGGGAGAGCCATA
>NW_008586696.1:0-227 GCF_000691845.1 Merops nubicus | reverse complement strand
GTCAGGTGTCCCGCTTAGGTGATAAAAGCTGGGATCACTTGCAGGAAGAGTGGAGTTTCTCTTTGTGTAGTGGATGTACTTCCCAGAGTTTCCTGGTTGGGGAAGGCCCTCCTGACTCTCTGAAACTGGATCCTGGTTAGGTTTGACCTCTGCAAATTCAGGTTAGGGGAGAAGGAAATATGTGCTGGCCTTTATTTTATATGATGTGGTGGTTTAAACCACTTTTA
>NW_008586695.1:3329-3615 GCF_000691845.1 Merops nubicus | reverse complement strand
GTTTGTGGACTGAGTTTTCAGAGGCCACCACCACCTCTGCGTACCTGTGGGAGAGCCTGGCTGTCACCTGGCCCCTCCCAGCCAAACCCCAGAGGGGCTCTGGCCCCTCCTCGCTGGCATGAGCCCACCCAGCTGCCTTCCCCTGGCAGCTGAACCCAGCCTGGTGTGACCTGTCCCCCCTCCTTGCTCTCCTGCCACAGCTCCAGGGGGGCCCAGCACTGTCCTCTGCCAGCCCTGAGGAGCCTCAGCTGCCCCCTCGCTCCCCTTTTGTGGCCCACCGGGCCCG
>NW_008586695.1:0-3028 GCF_000691845.1 Merops nubicus | reverse complement strand
CCCCATCTGTCTTCTAAATCATGAAAAGCCACCAGGAAGTCTCCCTGGAGCCCTCTTCTCTCAAGCTGCCCCAGCCCATCTCTCTCCTGCTGGGCTCCCAGCAGAGGGGGTTCCCCACATCTCTCACCCCTTTGACTGGCCATTGGCTCTGTTCTCTGCAAACTTCAGCTCCACGACGTCGTAGACCCCCACGGAGCGGATGGTCTGGATCAGCTGCTGGTCAGTTGTCCACTGAGGGCAGAAGGCAGAGGGGAGAGGCCTGTGTCAGCTCACACCACCCTGAGCAGGGCTCTGGTGCCCCCCCCAGCAAACCCCAGCATCTCAGAGAGTTTAAAATCACCCTCGAGGCTGAAACAGGCCTTGGGCACAGCTCCCAGAGGGCTCTCGAGGATGAAACAAGCCTTGGGCACAGCAACCAGAGGGCTCTCTGAACAAGTCTGAACCTTCTCAGGGCTGTCCCCAGCAACTTGCTGCAGCCCCTAAGAAGCCAGAGCCACGAGAAACCACAACCACCAACCTCCCAATGACCCTGAAACCCCCTCGAGGGGCTCCAGACCCCTTTTTCCCCGAGGATGTGGTGGAGCTCAGCTGCCCACCCGTGCCGAGGGGAGGGGCTGGCACTCACCCAGGAGAAGCTGCCCACGTAGACTGCAGCCCTCTTGTTACGGAGGCCGCTGTAGGTGTAGAGGATGGCAGGGGGTTTGCTGTTGGGTTTGGGGGGTGGCTCCTGACGGATCTCTGGGGGAGGCTCAGAGCTGCTGGCGCGGGTTTCGGAGGGCTGCGAGCTGGCCGCTAACACGTCGTCGTAGAGGTCCATCTGATCAGCATTACTGAACTCGGGATCCTGCCCAGGGAGAGACACCCTCAGCACCTCAGCAAGGGAAGGGGGGAGGGTTCACTTCACCTCACGGTGCAGTGCTGGAGGTTTGGGACTCTCCAACCCAGTGGGTTCAAACCCCTCGTCCCAGTTCAACAGGTCGCAAGGTTCGGCGCCCCAACGGCTCGTCCTGGGATCTGTGAGGGGGGTCAGGAGGTGCAGGGGAACCCCAGCCAGAGATGAATTCACAGCAGGGGGGTCTAGCACCTCTCCTGAGGCAGCTCCTCCTGCCCAGAGCCCTGTCCCCTGTCCCCTCTCCTCGGTGACACGTCAGCAGGGGGTGTCCCTCTCTCAGCACTTCAAGCGTTGGTGCCC
The DNA here is from genome assembly GCF_000691845.1 of Merops nubicus. NCBI lineage: Eukaryota > Metazoa > Chordata > Aves > Coraciiformes > Meropidae > Merops > Merops nubicus. Next base: position 1,836 of record NW_008586695.1, on the reverse strand, counting down.
AGGGCCACGACCACCCCTCACTCCAGCTGCCCACCACAGCCCATCCTCCTCCTCCCAGGGCACCTGGAGACCCCCCTGGCACAGCACCAGGGCAGCTGGTCAGAGGGCTGAGCCCCAAAACAGCAGCAGGATCAACACCTCCCATCCCCAGACAAGTCAACGGGCTCCGATTCGTGATGCTGGACACAACCCCAGAGAGGTTTGTACAGGTAAAAGGGGGTGGGAAGGGCAGGAGCACTGACAGGGCAAGAGAAAAGGGCCTCAAGTCACCCCAGGGGAGGTTGAGGTTGTCCCTGAGGAACCATTTCTTGCCCTGGAGGGTTGCCCAGGGCTGTGCCAGGCTGCCCAGGGCAGTGGTGGAGTCCCCACCCCTGGAGGGGTTTCCAAGCCGTGGAGATGTGGGGTGAGGGACACGGGGCAGTGGGCACCTGGCAGGGCTGGGGGAGGGGTGGAAAGCTCTCTTCCAACCCAAATGCTTCTGTGATTCTCACTCTCCAGGAAGCAGAACCACGAGGCTTTACTCCACTGGTGACAGTGCTGGTTTTATCTTCTTCCCTGTGCCTTCCCTTTGCTTCCCTGGCAGCCCCAGCACACGCCCTGTGTGAGCAGAGGACTGGCTCAGGAGGAAATCATCTGTCCTGAGCAAGGGGGCAAGACCCAACACGCAGCTCTGGGAGGCCCCCAGGAGGAAATTCACTCTCTGGAAGCACCCAAGGGTGAGAGTTCAGTGGCAGAAAAACCCCACGCCCTGGATGGATGAGCACACGCTTCACTGCTGAGGGGCCCCAGCACACGCCCTGTGTGAGCAGAGGACTGGCTCAGGAGGAAATCATCTGTCCTGAGCAAGGGGGCAAGACCCAACACGCAGCTCTGGGAGGCCCCCAGGAGGAAATTCACTCTCTGGAAGCACCCAAGGGTGAGAGTTCAGTGGCAGAAAAACCCCACGCCCTGGATGGATGAGCACACGCTTCACTGCTGAGGGGTGCAGAGCCCAGGGAGCAGCTGAGGGAGCTGGGGGTGCTGAGCCTGGAGCAAAGGAGGCTCAGGGGAGACCTTCTGGCTCTGCACAGCAGGAGCCTGGAGCCAGGGGGGGGTGGGGCTCTGCTCCCAAGGAACAAGGGACAGGACAAGAGGCAACAGCCTCCTGGTTTTTGGGCAGGCAGAGCCCTCTGGAGGGTGGGAGGGATGGCACAGGAGGCCCTGTCCCCTCCTGTGTCCCCTCCTGTGTCCCCTCCCCCCCTTGCAGAGCCTTTCCCAGCACCAACCAGCCCCCGAGGAACCTTCTGAGCTGCTGCCCTACATGTGATAAAATCGATTTTGATAAAATCAAACATTTCCCCCCCAAAAAAAAGCTCTTTTCTGGTAGCAACAGCCACTTCTAAGGCACTTTGGAGCTTCTGCCTCTGGCTGGTTCAGGTGCAGAGCTGATAAAAAGGTTAGAAGACTTTTGGGAAGGGGGAGGAGGTGTTTTTATCAAGGTTAGAAGAATTTTGGGAAGGGGGAGGAGGTGTTTTTATCCTCGTTCCCAAAACAGCTCAGCTCAAGTGTTTGTTTCTTCCACCTCCCCCAGCACCTCTGGACACGGCCCAAGGCTAAAAGAGTTTGGCCTGAAAGTTTGAGGAGCTCAGCAACAAGAAGAGGGGAGGAGATGTTGGTTGGGAGTTCTCAGCTCTGCTGCTGCAGGATGTGTCAGCTCAGGGGGTTTTAGGGATCCTCTGGGATGCTCCCCTTGAAAAATTGGGTAGAAGTTACTCACAGGCTGAGCATTATCACAGAATCAGGGATTGGGTTGGGGTGGGAGAGATCTTAGAGATCCTGGAGTCCAACCCCAGCCCT
>NW_008586694.1:43300-86822 GCF_000691845.1 Merops nubicus | reverse complement strand
CCCCGACAGAGATGTTAAACAAGACTTCTTTCAATCGAGTTTATTTGCTGTTGAAAGACTCCTCCTAAGTTAGAATGGGAAAATGAGGGATAAGAATGCTCACTAGAAGATATCTGTGCAAAGCACTATTTCAGTCAATTTCATCAGCATAGCATGCTGTATATTATTCCTTCTCCACATACTGATCTTCCACATTCAACAGATTATAATTAAATCCACTTTACAAGATTATAATTAAATCCACTTTACAAGATTTTTTTTTTTTTTAAGTAGCAACTCCCTTCAGTGTCATTTTTCTCCTCACACATGAGATTGATATACTTCAAAAAATGCATTAGCAGCTTGGCAAGCTGATAGAGCTCAAAGCAAATTTCTTCTATAAAACTGTTGAGGAAGAGAAAAAATTCACTTGCAAGAGATTTCAGCCAGATTCTGTAATGAGTGTTCTTTACTGTTAATTTAATCAAGCTAGATGTAAAGCTTAACAGCTGAATAAAAAGGATGATGAGCATTGTCCCAGCATGATACAAATACTATCCTTTATTTGCTTCTCCCTGCACCCTCTTTTTCATCTTTGGAAAGAAACAACTTGCAAAATACAAGTTACTATTAGAATCTAATCTTAGTATTAATCTGTAATTAATACTAAGTGCATGCAAAGTCATTCCATTGAGCAAAGGCTAAAATATTAAAAAAAAATCAAGATGCTTTTAAGTTCCACTATTTTTCTCTCTTTTTTAACATGATTTTTTTCATACTCTTTCCATGTTCTCCTTTTCCATACCTGCCTTCTGTGAAATCCCTGCTTTCAGAGGAAAAGGGTCTATGACCTGTTGTGCAGATGCTGTTGATCAGACTGTGAATGTTTTATTGAATTCCTGTATTGAAGCACATTTCTTGAGATCTCAGTTTTAACAGTCTATACCTGCCTGGAACTGTATTTTTCTATTACTCTCTGAATTCAGGCCTTACACGTGATGTAACAGCATGAAGATGCCTGCTTCTCTTGTTTCCTAAAATTTCTTAACTGTTAAGTTTCATGGTGGACTTTTGCTGAAGCAAAGTACACCTTTGTGTCCATTGTTCATCAGTATTTTTGTCAGAGATAATGTTTGGGGACTGTGTACTTCTACAAACACCTCAGAAAAAATCTGGAAACACAAATCTGTATTCAAGCAGAAGTTTAGCATGCACTGTAAGTCATACATATAAATAAATAATAAGAAAGTTATAATAAAGGAACCTATTGGCAATTCTGAAACTTGCAAGTAATCCCAATGTGTTATCAGTGAGCACAGGAAAAATTTTTAAGTTACTTTTCTCTAGAATTCCACAGTCAAACCATTAGTGTTTTAAATACTATGCATTTGGTTGATATGGCTTTTTAGGAAATAATTCTAGAGGAAAACATTACTTATTTTCCACTGGATTTCTTTACCGGGTTGTTCAAGCCTCAGTATTTTTTATTCAGTTTCTCCTTTCTCTACCCTTTTCTGAAAGGCAGTAACTGTAAATGTCTCATGTCAGTTCCAGGGCCTTGTGAACCTGAAGACCTCATTGATGGAATCATCTTTGCAGCCAATTACCTGGGCTCTACACAGCTGCTCTCTGAGCGCAACCCTTCCAAAAACATAAGAATGATGCAAGCCCAAGAGGCAGTGAGCCGTGTTAAGGTAGGAGGTTTTTATGGTTTGTAGAATACTCTCTGATCCTTCAACAGTTATCTCTGAACAGTACAGGATCTTCAGCTCAAACTGACTGTGAAGTGCCCCTATGTGAGTATAGATCGAGTACTGTAAATGCCATTAGTTTCCAGTGCTTATTACAAAAATACATGCAGCTTCTTTGAGGAACAAAGCATAACTTATTACAGAGTCTTTTTAAAATTGTTTGGAAACTGTATGAAGAACTCAATTATTAAGGACAAATTGCAGGCTGCAATTAGGAAATACTCCAACAGCAAAGCATAGGATAGTTGTTTTACTGTGTTTTTTCTTTTATGTTATTAATTCCTTTAACTTACTTCAAATTGTGAAGACTACTCTCAATTCATTGAGCGATTACTTTTTGTACGACAAGAAGACCCATTACTGTTGTGTTTGTATTTAATGTTATTTATAGAGAGTAATTTCTCTGTAAATAATGTAGCATGGACTGCTTCATACAGCTGTGTAAAAAAAATGCCTTTTTTGATTAATAATCCCTTTCTTTTACAGTTCTTGTGAGTCTGCTGTAAAAACCTCATCTGAATAAAAAAGTGGTTAGAAAGAGGTAGATTTAAATGCCAACAGAAAAATTATGTGCTTAGTCAATAACATTTAACTGGTAAAAATTGCGTGTTTGTGAAGGAAACCAGTTTGGGAAAATCATTTACCTAGCAAGAGGCTGCCATGACTGATTAGCACATGGAAGACAAGAAAGGCCCAATTCTTTAAGCTTTCCAAACCTTTGAATTTCTATTTCATGTATTGCTATGTCAGAAGCAGGAAGTAATTGTTGATTGCAATTAAATTCCTAAAAACTGTTCTGTGTGTTAATAGCAATCCTAATCTCTCAGGGACACATGACTACTTAAAATAGTCATGGAAGAGAGCTTAAGTGACATTTTGTTCAACAGTTACATGTAGAGGTTTGATTAATACGGATAGAAAACCTTGAGTTTAAAGTAGTGCATGTACTGTCATTTTAAACTGCTGTATATGTAGCAGGATAAATGTTATGAGCAGCTGTTAACAGACAACACTCTCTGGTACCAGTTTTTTTTTGTAATCAGGCAACATGCATAATGCCATTAAATCCAGTTATGCTTGAGGAACTGCATAAGATATAAACAAATCTTTCTGTCTTGCACATCTTTCTCCCACTGCCCCCAAATTTTTGACTTTTAACAGTCGATTCATAGTCAAAAGGTTTCCCTGACTGCCCACACTGTATTTTCTCTTTCTTTGTGTGTACATCTGTCTGCATTCTTTTTTTATGCTACTCCTCAGAGGATGCAAAAGGCGGCTAAAATCAAGAAAAAAGCGGTGTGTAAACTGTTTTTCTTGAATGCTAATGTTTACTTACATTTTTGTTGTACTTGTTCTCCATGGAGTGTTGTTGTCCTTTCATTTTGGGTCCTCATAAAGTTGTCATTTTGCTTTCTTCTTTGCTAAGTAGTAGAACACTGGATGGAGTAAATGAACTCATTTTCTTCATTGTTCATTTTCTGGAGTGCCTGTCTGCTGCTCTTCTTCTGCTGAATACCTGTGATTTGCTTAGTCCAGATATACAGCCAGTGTTATCCAGGAGATTTTTTTTTTTTCTTCTTATATAACGCTTATTTTTATTTTGCTAACCAAAGCAGTAAGATGTATTTCCTGTGCCTGTGACTTACTGTAGATTTATGAAATTATTGCCATTATTTTAAAACAAAATAAATTACCGGGTAGTAGCTGGAACAAGTATAGGAGACGTTTCACTCCGTTAAAAACTATACTTCAGGTAACTAAATACAGCTGACAAAAATACCACTAAATTTCATCTTGCTCTTTGTGATGGTCTTAAATGAAAGCAATGCAAGTAATCTCTGCCAAAGCATACACTTGCTTTGTTTGGTATTTTCATTTTTGATGAATGAGCCAATTCAAATAAAAATTACTCTGAATCAATTATAGGCTTAGCTAAGCCTTTATAACTACTAACTATTCTAACTATAACAAATACATCATTCCATGCACTGTTTCATCAAAGAACAAGTTTCTGACCTGGAGACTGATGCCTGCCCTTAGCACAGGGTGATACAGTCTGTGGCCATTTCATTCTGAGGGTGCTAATGTGGGTGCTACACACCAGTTGCAATAGTGCACTGTGGACAAGTAGCCTGGAGGAATAAATAGGTTCCTCCTGGAAGTCAAGAGTATTAGGTAAGCTCTTGGATCATGCTCCAGTGAGAGGCAGCAGCTGCTTTGACACTTTCTCTCCTGTCACGTGGGCAGAGCCAGGACTCACACTTAGGAAAGCGTGTGGCATTACGCTCTAATCCCACTTGCTCTGTGACCATGTTTTCTAATGGAATGTGGAACTACTTCCCTACTGAGCAGTGCTCAGATGTTGAGGTCTGAAAGGCAACTGATGGCTTTCTGTGATATGAGAGAAGTATCTGTTCAGTGCTCAGTTCTTTATTTTCTAGGGGAAAAAAAATAACTAAAAAAAGCTAAAAGAACCCTAAAACCCACCACAGTACTGAGCACCAGCTTGCATTTCTTTTGGTGAGCTCACTGAAGATAGCAAGGGCTAAGCAGCTGCTGGGAAGTAAATCACTTTCTCAGTCTGGGGCCTTGAGTGCCGGAGTGTATCAATGAGACAGTGGGGAAGAATCAGCCATACTTTTTCTCCTCCTCTAGGAGAATTTTGGTACTTGAGCTGTTAGTCCCATGTGCTCTGAAAATTTACTCTTACCCACAAAATCTGAGGATGTTTCACTCTTCCTGTGCAATTAATGGATTTTTTGCATGTATTTAGAAACACCTTTGAATAGCCATCTTTGTAGTGGTTTAACAGTTCAGTTGCCTCACCTCACATTATGCTTGAAGTGATCAGTGAATCCATCATTCTTAAGAGGAAATGAAACTTCACTTTGTAACAAAGCATCTGTCTTTTAGACCTCAGAGGGAGATTCCCAGGCCTTGACTGAAGTGGATCTGTTCATCTCCACACAGAGAATCAAAGTTTTAAATGCAGACACACAGGTAAGTCATGATTAAAGTCTTGAAGAATAATGTTGAGTTAGATTGCACTCTTATACTGTTAGTTGGAAACTTAACTAAATTTGGATAAAATCACCAATATGAGAATATTCAGAAAGAGCCATGTTAGATCTGCTATTATTATAACACTTGCCTTTTGCCAATACAGTAATACTGACACCAGTTTTGCTTATTTGATGTATTAGAAAATGTCTTCATGTTGCTGAGATCTATAATTCAGTTTAGGAAAAGATTCAGAAGTCTTTCAGGATGGGTGTATGCTGTTTCTCTGAAAAAGTTTCAGTATCCAGATCTATAGTCTAACAGGGAATTAATTTCCTACTTTGACTAAGCTATTCATATCTTGCCATTTTTAACATTCAACCTCCAATTTTTCCATAAATCACATCTGAGCTACGATCCTTTTTGCCTAATGTAAACTATTAATTATTCATATTAAAGAAGCATCTGGAGACCACAGAAATGATCAGCCTCATCTTCTAGGAATACATACATATATTCACTAAGAGGCAATCTTCATAAGAAGGATTATTTTAAAAGAATTTACAATTAAATACATATAACTTATACATAGATCACAATATTTATTATAAGAATCTCACAAGATCTCTTAGACTTCTATCACACTTGCAGAAAGTCTTCAAATTTTCATTCTTATGAGAGACTTTCAAAAGGGAAATTGTAACATTTTTTGCTTTAGTTTTCACTAAAAATATGCACTGTATGCAGCCAACAGCAGTTGAAAAATGGTAGGACCTCAAGTTACATTAAAGAACAAACCATTTAGAAAGTACTTAGTTAAGCTAGATATAGCCAAACCAGAAAATTCATCTTGTAGTATTTGGAGAAGTGGTTGGAGTGATCTTATGCTATCCTTTCAATGATGCTCCTCCAGAACTCATGAAGGTAATATTTAGTCTTTCTTTTTTTTAGTAGCAGAACAGACCAAGGATTATAGGTAAGTTTAATTGTCAAAAAGATAGCAAACCAAACAAACCCTTTGTACACAGTTTGTGAGTAGAGATGAGCAAGAGTCAGCACAGATTTGTCAAGAGTAAATCATGTCAAATCAATCAGGTTTTTTTCTGACCGGGAATATGTTTGTTCATAGCGCAGAAGCAGCACACATCACCTATTGACTTAAATAAAGCTTTTATCTCATACAGTATTTTCTAGATTATATGATCTAGCTACAGGAGATACAAGCAGGCTGAGAAAATGATTGTACTTATTTCTTATCTATTGCCATATAGATGGCAATATAAAGAGATAAAGAGCAGAGGGAGACTCACAAGCATGAGTCTTTCATGTAGTGCTGTTCAATATTTTTATAAACAACTTGAAAGGTGAAAAGAGAAAATGGTTATTGAACTTGTATCTTGGTGTATAAATCACAATCGAGAAATATCATGAGCAGCAGTATTTGCAATCTGTCATCAATAAATCATGCTGATACTGCATGTCATCCGTGATAACCAATACCACTATTTGTTATGGATTAGCTTTTTTTGGACCTCATGGTAAACGTGCATCATCCGGAGAGTATATTATCAAAGCTTATGACTACTTTTTGGATTAGCAGAAATTAGAACTCTAGTAATTATCAGTGTAAAGATGACTACAGACCATTGTTGATAATAGTTTACAGTTGGAATGTGTGGGAGTAAATAGGTAAGTTGTCTTTGTTGAGTCTTAGTGGAAGTCATTCTTTCCCTTCTTTAAACAGTTCAGAATCTCAGCTAACACCCACTCTTTCTAAAAAGAAAAAAGGAAAGTCCTTTGAGGCAGACCATAAACAACTTGTCAAAGGAACCATTATTCTCCCGATTCCCTTGAGATTTCTAGTGATATAAAATGCAATGCACCATGAGGAATGGTGTCTTATATGAGTTAACTACATGAAAATAGCAATATTGGAAATTATTATAATGACAAGCTTTCTGGCGTTTGTCCTGTTTTTTTTTTTTTTTTCTTTCTTGTTTTTTACAGTGGGTCTTTCAGAGAGCTCTAATTGACTTACTCCCCTGCATTTTTAGCATTGCTATCAGAATGCTTTTGCAGTTTTGACTTGGTAGTATTTTTTAGTGCTAAGCGAAGTTTCCCAACTGGTCTAATTACCATAGGACTGGTTCAGCTGGTGTAGCAGCTGGCAGAGACAATCTGTTCTTTCATGGCTTTATCAATTATATAAAACCTATTTCTGCAGCGTGTCATCCATGTTTTAATCCATCTGTAGTGTTGTATAGTACACATGAGGCAGCAGCTGATTTAAAATGTAAAATTCTCAAGTTAAAAAATGAGATGCAGCAGGGTTCAAAATGCTGAATAGCACCAGTAACATGTATTATCATGTTGGAAAAGAGCCAGCTCTGGTGATTCAGTTGCCCTCAGCAACACTAGGAAATGGCACCCCTGCCACTTCTTACTTGCTTTTGCGTTTAGTTACTGAATACATTCAGCCCAAGTTGACCACTTGTTTAGTATAGGTTGTAGAAGCAACCTTAGCTTTGGCCATACGCCTGCTTTGCACGAGAGCAGCTCTTCCCTGTGCTGCAGCTTTACTTGCCCATCTTCCCGCTCATTCTGTGAAGAGAAGCAACTGGGAAAACTAGCAGAGAAAAACAGATACAGAGGTCACAAATGTTTATGTGCAGAGCTTCTGGCAGATGATTGGTTCCATAAAACCGTCAGACTCATCAGGCTGTCTAATCCACACTCCCACAGGACTACCTCACTTGAAAGCCTGGGAAAGTGCTTGGTGTTTCCTCCTTCAGGTGCTATTTGGTTTCAGAATGGACAAATAATGAGATTCTAAAAGAATTCATTAGAAAGGAGGGTGATTCTGAGAAAGGACAGTCTGGACAAGAGAAGGTAGAACACAGGTTTTGAAAAAGGCCAAGAGAGGATGAATTTCTAAAGACAAAAGAAATAACAAGGGTGGAATGGATGGAACTAGAAAAGGGATGAGGGAAAGAAGTGGAAGGGATTCATGGAAAAGTAACAAAGGAGGAGAAAGGGTGAACATTAGATAGTGCTAATGAAAAATAAAGTGGCATGGAAGATGGAGTGAGAAAGGAAAAAGTCAAGTCACAAGTCAAAAATAAAGACATTTACAGTCACTGTATATTGTTTGTCTTATTCCTAACTGTATTTGCATTAGACAGGAAGAAGGTGGGAGGGAGTGAGGGAATGACTGCTTTCACCCCTACAAGGGGAAAATAAAAAAAAAATCACACCTTTAAGTAACGTCTGTGTGATGATAGGCACAGAAAGACTTTATTGGCCGGCAGAGTTAAATGCATTCATCTTCCCAGTCCTTTCACTCTTGTGTACACTGCATGCATGATTACACGCTTACAGAATACTTAGTGCAGACTGCTGAAAAGCAATTATCTCTGCAGAGCTCCCAAGATCCTGCTGAGAGATACACCTTATAAAACATTTTTCCATACTGAAAGAAGTGCTGTAAATCCTCCTGAGCCCCTGCAACCCTTAGGGACACACCCCAAACCATCTCTTAACCGTCATCACTTTTCATAGTTTATGATAGATTTCATTTCAAGACCATGAAGAATCATTACAAAAATTTTATGGGTAGTAATTCTCCTCTGTATGACAGGTAGTTCTAAGAAACATTGATTATCTGCAGTTTTATCTTTCAACTCAAATTGTACTGAAATTCTTAATTACTCTTATCGATTTGAGGAACAGTCTTGCTCTCTTAGGCCTTAGAAATTAGTTCAACTAATTGTAAACTAGAGCCTAGCTGTTTATATAAAGTATGCGACAGCTTATATAAATTATGAAAATCATGTATTATTTCATAGTAAATTACAAGGTTTTTTTAAGATCAGACATCAAGGGAAAGACTACAGACACAGCAAGGAGGGTAACTCAGTCATCTAATATGATTGAATTAGATGAAAACTAACTTCATGCTGCTCAGTAGGATATCATCAAGAAGCACAATCAAGTAATTTTAAAAAACCCACAAAAACCCCAAAAGGCCTTCTTAGTTAAAAAAACAAACAAACAAAACCTGCACCCTATAGCTACAAAACAAACAACAAACCTGTAGTCCATTTTTCTTCATTCACGTTAGAAATACACACATACATACCCAAGCAGATGCCAAAACCAGCAGAGACAATCTCAGTCTTGGGCAAGTAACAAAGATGTTTTAGATAGCAGAAAGCAGTTTCCTGACTTGAAACTAACAGAGATCACAAAGTTAAGTGCAACAAATTGATTAAATAATAAGTTGCGTTTTTTTTAATTCCACTACAGGCAGACTTTGGTGGATGTGTTCAGCTATTTGGTGGTGGAGGGAGGGGTGGGACAGGGACATTCTCAGCTAGTTTCATCAATAAAACTAGTATGCTTCTGGTTGTTTCCAGTTTGAGCAATAAATAGAAGTCTGGAAAAACCTTCCAAACTTACCAGTGGCCTTAGCAAGAAGGAATTTTAAGATTGGCCCTTCCTGCTTCTTGAAGAGGACAGTTCATCTCTACAATGGCAAAATATGTAAAGAAATTGCAGAAAACAAAGCTAACAAAGCATGGTTTGGAGGCAATTTGTCTTTGTTTCAATAGAAAGCTTTATCTTCATTAAAATAAGTACTTAGCATTAAGAAACCTATAAATCTCAGGTTTGAAATGTCCCATAAAAATAGGTGTTGGACTGTTTTTTGCCTTAAAACAAGGATATTGAACCAGTGGCAACAGACTCGTTTCAGTACTGCACACTAGCCATGTCTGAGAGCTGGATTAATTACCTTGGCAGCCTGCTATTGAAATTACCTCTCGTGAGCCTCCTGCAGTCTCCTCTTGCCACAGAGGAAGCGCCCACGTCTGGTGACAGCACACAGGCTTTGTACTCACAAGATGGCAGAGTCTGGCTTTGTACCAAACTGAGAAGGAGCAAAGGCTGACTGCCTCAATACAGAGGACGAGCACCTCAAGCCAGATGGTGATATGTGGGGAGTAGGTGGGTGAGGAGGGACAGCACAGCGAAATAGTGAAGAACGACATACAGTCCTTGACTGTCTCCTCAGAAATATAAGTCATCACTGCCTTAAGGTATCATTTTATGTCTTCAGTGAGTCCTTATAGCTAGGAGGCTTTTTCTGATATTTTGTTGAAGTTGACAAAATATCTGCCAGATAAGCATTACTAACATAAGTTATTACTAACTCTTTCTTTCCTAGGAATTTCTCATCCTTTGTAATTATACACAGACTGCAGTAATAGTGACATTTTTCAAGGCACTTAAAGGAAGTGCATTCAGTCAGATTACTTGATTGCATGAACATTCCTAAAACTCATTTTAAACCTAAAACGTTCTTAATGTTATGGAGCATCTTCCATAGCAACACACCTTTCTAGGAACTTCGAGAAGTTGCAGTTTTTTATTTGTTTTTAAAACAAAACAAAAACCCCAAATCAATCAACAAAAAAAACTAACAGAGAAATCAGGTTGCTTATATAGTATCTTGAATAAAACCTGTACAAAGGTACAAATAATTGTCTAAAACATTAGTGTAAACAAGTATATGTCTGTCTTTGCAGTCCTAAATATACCTAAATCCTTTGAAATTATCACTATAGCAATGTCACATACATTGTATTATTAAAATAACATTATTTTACATATAAAAACCTTTTAACAAAAATTAGGCAGCTAGCTATTGAGTCACATTAATTTATTCATATTTAATGCTGAGTTCAGAAATCATAAAGCTTACAAGTTCATTCTTGATGATACACAAAAACTGTTATAGTGTCCTTGATGGTTCTTCCTTCCTTACTGCTCAACTCAAAAGGTGTCATTGCTCTTTTATGTAAGAAACAATTGATAGAAGCATGAACTAGAGATGGGAACAAAAGATAAAACAGTAATATCTGAAATAAAACAAGCGTAGTGATAACACATCCTTCTCTGACTACAGATACGCACTCCGTTTACACTTGTCCAAGGCATTTCAGTGCCACTCAGTAAAATAGGTTCCTGTGAGAAAAACCATATGGGAGGTAGGATATCAGCAGTAGGTTGGGATTTTGCTGCTAATAGCAGAAAGTAAAATAAGAGTTTAAAAGGCTAAAGTAATTAAAAGGATGCAGAGCTCAGGTGTTTGAGGTAGAGACTTTTCATATTTAGTTGAGACTTACATTTAGTACTCTTTGTGTGTTCTCACATAAGAAATGTCCATTAGGATGAAGCTTGGATGGGTTTCCACTTAAAATATTCTAACAGGCAATGTCTCTTCTGTACAACCAAACTGGCGGCCTAATGATATTGACTGGAATAGGATTTATCTGGACTGTTAGCCCAGACATTAGACCAGTTCCCTCCAAACTGATCTGAGATACCTACACAGCCAAAAAAAAGTATTTAAAAGTCTGCCTACAGAGAAGGTGAAATACTGCCTTCATAGCTCTTGACAAAGAAAGCATTGCTTTGTAGTATATGAGCAAATATCACCGTAGATATTATTGCTATTACAGGACATGAGTTTTAAAACCCCTGGGAAATGATCTTCTCATGTGACTTCCCTAAAACTTGTTCTGTCATTGTGAAATGCATCTTCTTCCTTCAGAAAAACCAATACAAAAAGGAAAGATAATTTTCCAACAGAATGAAAATGTTTATCTAACAGTAGTCTAGATCTTCATTATGGCTTTCCAGTAGCAACCACCTTTTATTTGCTCAGGCAACACTTCCAGTGAAACTGATTTCTTGAAGAGCCGCTATGCCTTCAGTTGGAGTTCGGGCCCATTGACTGTGTAAGGAATGCCAGATCTGGGCCCATAGAAAAGGCGTCTGTAGCTTTTGTCATTCTCAAGCAATAGGCCATCAAGGAGAGGGAAGATGCAGCATTTGTAGAGTAATAGCAGGCATGAAGAATTACTTTATATCTCTTTGCTTTCTGTAGGAAACGATGATGGATCATGCGCTGCGCACAATCTCCTATATTGCCGATATTGGTAACATTGTGGTTTTAATGGCGCGACGCCGCATGCCAAGATCAGCTTCTCAAGACTGTATTGAAACAACACCTGGTGCCCAAGAAGGAAAGAAGCAGTACAAAATGATATGCCATGTCTTTGAATCAGAGGATGTAAGTAAATGGAATTAAATTTATTTAAACAATGAATGTTATTTAGAGGATCTCTGAAATTGCATCTAATTTCTTGAATGAATTTTTGTTTTCAGTAATCTTTTCTGATTGAAACTACTGGTAATTTGTGGAAACATTAGCCAATTGTTTGTCTATATTTACCTCTCTTTTCTATCTCCACAAATCCATGTTGAAAATTCATGTCTCCTACTCCGTCCCAAAATATCCACTCTTTGTCTCATGTGTTACAGAATAATCTGTGTTCTTTCAACAGTGCTCCCCTTATTTGAAGTTGTCTGGAAGTTGATGGCTGTTCATGGCCAAAATTTTTATGGGCTGTCAAACTGATCATTCACCCTGGACTGGATCCTTTAGTCCATCAGGTTGGCACATAATGACACACCTATGCCCCCAGACTCTTGACAATGAGGTGGAACCATTCTGGACCTCTTCCAAACTGAAGCCAAGTTGCCAAGAACATCTACCAACTTGGTGGGCCTGGCACAAGGTTCTTATTCCCCTATGGCTGGCTTACCTGTAGTAGGCATAGGCACTGTCAAACATACGACTTGATCCTTTGATGTTTAAGAACACATTCAATTGTTTATTTTTCAGTTATCTTTTTTCATCCCCAGTGAAGATTATGAATTAGAATTTTTATATAAAACCAAGAGAGCTAAGAAAGATTAATTCTCTATAGTAATTTTAATTCATGGCCAAAAGGGTTTAGCAATTCATAAGTAAAAGGCTAGGGAGAACTCACTACTTTCTCAGAACATCTATACAGAAAGCATAATTTCAGTCACTTTATGCCATAAGATACTCTGTGATCCAATACCATGTTAGCCCTACACCATTTTTTGTTAAAATTCCATTTAAAAAAGGAGTGACTAACTTTGGAACTTGGTTCCAATTTTTTACTTGGGGTCATTCTCAAAATACCATGGCAGAAATAGCAGTTGCAAAAGAGTTGTGTACATTTGTGCTGCATCCTGTTTCACCCCTGTGGAAAGTGCTGGCATGCCATGCCCTTACCTCTTGTGGCCAAGAAAGATAACCTTGTTTTACTGGTACTGTACCTCCAGATTTGGTTTTGTAGTGAAATAGACCCTTGTGTCTGAAGTGGCAGACCAGGGGACTTCAACCAAAGACATTTATAGAAAAAAAAAAAACAAGCTAGTTGAAGAGAAAAAGCAAAATATGAGGTCCGTTTCTAACTTGGTATTTGAGATACAGGAATTAATGAGAGGCAGTATTAAAGATTTCTGACCATCATTATATAGGAACAGCTTTAAACAGTATTTCTGTCATCCTAATTAAAAAAGAATCAAGTTCTTCAGTTGGGACAGTCAAAACTCATAGGTTGCATATTTTTTGAGCTAAGCAATCATTTCCATTATCATAAAGCAATTAAGCCTGTGAAGGAGAAATGGCATTATCTAAAGTTTAGAGTGCTAAACTCAGACCTAGTTATATCAGTTCTGCCGCTGCTTTGGTGGGGTGACCTTTTGAAGCAACTTAATTACATTATCTCAAAGCTGTACATTATGCTAAAGATTTTCATAAATATTCATAAAAACTTGGATCTATAGATGAAAAAAGAAATTAAGATGTGATAACAGGCTGTTACTAGCATTGATAGAATAGAATATGACATGTAGACACATTGCTTTTGACAAAGCAGAATGGAGGTGAAAGCAAAGGACTGTACCAGGGAAGCAATGGCACTGGAGAACAAAACAAGAAGTTCTCAATGACTTCTGTCATTGTACTGCTGCAGACCTCTTGGTATATTGATAGGATTTGAAAAGATGTTTTAAAATATGAAGGAATGATCTGTCACTGGCGAGGCTAATTATGTCCTCAATTTCCTAAAACACTTTTCCAGTCAAGCAGATTAGTGCTTCTGTGTACTGCTGCTCAAATGAAATAAGAAAACCACCTTTTATGTCTTAAGAAAGTCCATTGCATTTCTAGAGTAATTTTACAGGTTTGATTAGTACTGTTTTTAGGGAGGTACATTGTAAAATGCAATTAACCCCACCTCAGATCATTGGGAGTTACTCATATCCCTTGATGACAGAATACAGTACCTGAAAGCCACAAATACATGAAACTCAGTGTGGCACTCTCCTGTGAGCTGCAGTAAACTCAGAACAGGAAAATTTCAAAAAACTCAAGTATAGAAAAACTTGGAGATAAATTCCTTTCAGGTCTCTCTGCCAGTGTTTCTTTATGTTCCAGTGCCATCTGGTGAAACAAGAAAGTAAATTTTATGGCAGCTCAGTATTTCTGTAGTTGACTTTTGCAGTGTGCTGAATGTGCAGAGCTGTCAGGATTACCATCGTCAACGGTTTCTGTGCATTTCTTTCTAATGTGTATGCGTTTCTGACACACCCAAGTACCAGTCACTAACGTTTCATTAATTGTACCCACTATACAGCCCACTGTAATAGGAAGTCATCTTTTCTTGCATAATGTAGTAAAATGTGTGCACAGGTAAGCGCTCCAAAAATCAATAAAGACACAGAGGATTTTGAAGACTTTTTCTTAACGTTAACAAGCTGTAATTATGTCTCTGGAAAAGCATCCCTGACATTGCTCCCCAAGGTGTTAGTGGGAATAGCTATTGTAGATGTGTGGTGGTAAGTAGGGCTGTTATTGGTTTCCTGGGAATATGAGATGGGTATCATGGCCGTAATAGGACAGCAGATGGTTTTGTTGAAGCAGTGTTTTCAGTCCTACAAGACCAAAATGGAGAAGCAGCAGGTGACACAACAACCACAATCATCAGAGCATACATGTCTGTGAAGGGATATGCAAGCAGAGCATCCTTTCTCTCATCACCCCTGCAAAGGCACTGACCAGAAGCAGGGTTTGTGACAGTCTTTTCTGTAAGCTCTGTTCCATATTGGTACAAAGCCAGTGCTCTCCAGTGTTTATTGGAACAAGGACATAAATAGCATATGGCTATTTCCTACTGCAATGTACTGATGAAGGGAGATCAGCAGGGTTTTTAAATGGAGTTTGCAATTTGATTTTGGATGTAATAGATTCTTTCTGTACAGCTGACCTTAAAAGTGCCTTTATATCCATACAAACATAGCAACTTTGCAGGAGCCTTCATTTTGATGCTTGTCTTAAAATCCAGTCTCTTGTTTCTTTTGGTTTCTGTGGTAAACTGTTTATCAGTCCTTCCTTTCAGCTGTGTTTTGTTCTACATTCCAGGCACAGCTGATAGCTCAGTCCATTGGTCAGGCTTTCAGTGTGGCTTACCAAGAGTTTTTAAGAGCCAATGGAATTAACCCAGAGGATCTCAGTCAGAAAGAATACAGTGACATCATCAATACCCAAGAGATGTACAATGATGACCTCATACACTTTTCCAATTCAGAAAACTGCAAAGAGGTAAACTAGTTTTGCAATTGCATTTCAGATGGATCATTTTTTTTCAAAGGAATATATTTCTCATGGAAATATAGCATTTTAAGGATGACTTGACATCTCAAGATGTGTTGCTTCATCAATACTGTGCTACTAAAATCAGCTTTATTAGTTTTTAGAATTGGTTCTTTACATTTTCTGGGTGTTTCTGCTTCCATTTGTCAGAACAATAATGAAGTACATTTGCATCTGATATAGATAAGCTCTGTGCTATTCACAGTACATAGTGTAAGATGCTTTTATATTTTATCAATGTATTGATACAGAAAGAGAGTTGACAGTCATTTTACTGCATGCTGTGACTTCTACTTAATGGATACCAGGACCATGAGTCCAGGACAATTTCTCTTCGCCTGTTAGAATGCCAGCAAAACTGTCACATGAAATGGAGTTTCACGCTCAGAATTCATGAAGAGGCATGAATTTCCCTTAAGTGCCCCACATTACATAAGTCTATTTACATTTGATTGTGGATTTAATGGATTCTTTCTGTTCAACAGCCATATATATCACAGTTCCCATTTCATCCAAAAGTCACTGCCATACTGGGCATTCCAAACCAGAATGCAGCAAGTGCAGTTGCACCCCAA
Source organism: Merops nubicus (assembly GCF_000691845.1). Taxonomy (NCBI): domain Eukaryota; kingdom Metazoa; phylum Chordata; class Aves; order Coraciiformes; family Meropidae; genus Merops; species Merops nubicus. Next base: position 70,923 of record NW_008586694.1, on the reverse strand, counting down.
TTCTGCTCTGTCTTCTATTGCTGCAGTGCAATAAGGAGGGATTTGGCCTATCTTCCAAAGGTCAGAGTCCCTGTACTGTGAGTCCTAAAGCAGTCTCACTTTGAGATGAACTGCAGTTTCCTACTTACGCTCCTTTCTTCTGGCACTACAGGCCACTGTACACTACATGTACGGCATGTGTAATCTTGGGAAGACAGCATTTTTCACCTATACCTGCAGATAGAAAGGTGGTGATTTGATGTGTAGTTTTATATGTCTGCAGTCACTAGAGATCAATAAAGTATCTTCATGTGCATATAAGCACAACAAAATATCAAACAAGGGAAACTGCAGATGAACAAATCATGGTTTAACTTGGAATCGGAACAGAAAAATACAAATGTGTCACATTTCAAAGTGTGATCACTTTTGTGGCACTTTGCTCCTAATTTGTTTAGGAACGTTTGAACAATGAGTTGTGGCATATAGCTTGGTTCAGAGTCTTAATAGTTAGTTCCAACAAAAGTTGGAACTTTATGATTCCTGGCCTTTATGATTCCTGTAAGTACAGATGTCCCTGTCCTTCCACATCTGAAAGGAAATCATTCCCAGTATTTCATTAAGGAGTCTGTTCTCTACTTAAACTCTTACTCCTTTTCTGTAAAAGAAATGCTGTGATTACTGAACTGTTAACATCACCATATTTGAGAAGTCGTCCTTTACAGTGCATCAGCACATCAGGGATCTTAGATTAACATGCCAGTCACAAATATATTGAATAGCATTATTAATAATAATAACATTAATAACATCAACAATAACAAACAAGAGATCCTTGCCTGAAAACAAGGACAGGCAAACCCTGAGATCAAGAACCTGAGCAGTGATGGCAGAAGTGGAGCTGAACTCAAGCCTGTGTTCCAGGCCTTGCCCTAGCCACAAAATGTTGCAGCCTTCCCTGTCAGCCAGGTTGCAAGAAGCATGCAAGCTTCTTTAGCATGCATTTGTTCATTTGGTGTTCAGTTCTGCTACTTCCTACAGCATTAACCAATGTGTTAGTTTCATGCTTATTATAAAGACCTATACAAACACCAACAAACAAGTGGAGCATACTCATGAAAAGAAATGGGTACTTGTTACACAGTTTTAAGAGTGCTTTTGAAGTCATGCTGCTACCTAATGGCAAAGAATAGAATTCTTTTTGTAATGGCTAGGTGTTGTTCAGAGCAACCAAGATAATAGTGCTCAAATTTAGACAAATCTGAACAAAAACCATTTGCTTTTTTTCTTTTTAATTGCAGCTCCAGCTAGAAAAACAGAAGGGAGAAATTCTTGGGGTGGTGATTGTGGAATCTGGATGGGGATCCATTCTACCCACCGTTATCCTGGCTAATATGATGAACGGAGGCCCTGCAGCCCGTTCAGGGAAACTAAGCATTGGAGACCAAATTATGTCCATTAATGGGACCAGTTTAGTTGGTCTACCTCTTGCAACATGCCAAGGGATCATAAAGGTACCCCAGACTTACAAATGTATGTGCTTTAGATTGTATGCCAGCAGAGAGGTAATATTCTGCCAAGTGATCGTGTACATTACCAGCAGATATGAATTTTCATATCACTGGGGGGAAAAAAAAAAAAAAAGGTAATCTGTCATTAACAAAAAGTGAAATTTGAAAGAGAGATTCAGGGGTGATAATGTACAGAAATTTAGGGTTGGAGAATTTGACTGCATCTTTGTCACCAGACTTGCAACTTCTAACAAACGAGGCTATTTTATGTCTGAAAAACTTGCATAAATTAAGTTAGTTAACTATCTTTAAAGTCTCAGGCTTCCCCACAGCCTCCAAACAAAATCCTGAAGATGACAATCTACTGTGCTACTTTGGGTTCCATATAGATGAAATACATGGAGGCTGTAGACTTCAGGACAGATCAAGTGAGTGTATGGATTCCCCAGACAGCACAGAATCTCAGAACGCACAGTCTTTAATGACTGAGACTAAACCTAATGTCTGTGCAGATTTGCCAGCAGTAGCAGCAGATCAATTAGCCAGATACTAGTAAAGAGCAAGCAGTAGTCAGTTTTGTTTTTTCTTGAAAACTTTCTTGAGGTTTCTACAGTAATTAAAGGCAGAGTTCTGATCTGTTTTGTTGGGCCATGTAGCTTGGGAGATAAATGAAAGAGAAACAGATCTCTATGATAACAAGAGATTTCTGTTAAGTCTAGCTGTTCTTTCTCAGATCAGCTGCTTTGCACTCTTGCAATTAGGAAACCACTAATGAAAGAGCAAATTAAGATCCATTTCAGAAATACTAACTTTTGGAATATCTTACAGGGTCTCAAGAATCAGATGCAAGTAAAGCTGAACATTGTCAGTTGTCCTCCTGTTACTACTGTCCTCATAAAACGGCCAGACTTAAAATACCAACTGGGCTTCAGTGTACAGAATGGAATTGTAAGTTTCAATGTTCAGTCACTGTTTGGGTTTTTTCTTTTTTTTCTTTCAAAAAAAGCACAGAAGTACTGAAAAAATCCTTGCATATGACCTCACTTTTTATACTGTGATCCCTTAATTAATCAAAACCTTACAGTCACATCTCTGAATAATCTAACACAAATGGACATTACCAGGAGAAGTACTGCCATTCTTGAGGGATCTTCCCACGTAACACAGCCACCAGGTGTATAGCCCAGATTGCTGGGTGCAATATCTGGATCAGCTAACTCATATATAACTTTTAGCAATTTTAGTCATTAGTGTGCCAGAGTTGCAAGGAAAACAGTTAACTGAAACAGATTTTCCCAGTTCTAACATTCTAATCTTCCCTCTGATGCTGGTTCTCTCTTAAATATGAGCACACACTCATTAAGACTTTTTCTTCTGCTCTGTGCAATCTGGATCACACAATAGCGTGCAAGGGAATGTACTTGTGACCTCCTCGAGTTAAAACTAAACACCTCTCACTACAGGTAATTGTATAGGTTGTGGCCCAGGTATGTCTTCTCTGCGTGCTGCAGTTTCCCTGTACTAACAGTAGCAAACAGGAGAATGAATGTGGCAGGTGACACTTACCTAGTGCAGATCAGGGTGGTCCTCTTGTATTCCTTCCTTCCCAAGCCATTCTCCTGTAACTTTCCAAAGCAAACTCCGAACACAACTAGCTCATGTAGTCACCTGGCCTTTCTGGTGGCCATTAACAGCGTTAGGGACTGTTTGTAGTGCAGGACCATCAACCATCTCCTCTTCCTCCAGCCCAGGAAAAAAAATAAATCAGACTGCCCACACAGAAAACCACCTCAGAAAGGACTGTGGGCTCTGGTCCCCTGTTCTGTGAAACTCATCGAATGAAGGGGCCAGATTTTTGTTTGCCACCCTTGGAAGAGTAGCAGGTAACAAACTATAGGATATGGTTTCTGCATCTCACTGTGCTTTAGCAAACAGGTGGCTCATTAGTAGATGTTCAGCTCTGCCAGCCACCTCTAAGTTATTACCATACTACTGTTTTTCCTACCTAAGATCACGGATCAGGTTGTGGTCGCAGCAGAGGTTGGTATGAAAGAACACCACTACAAGCCTTGATGCAGCTGGAAGTGCTCTGAAGTGATACCTACCCCAGGTTCATGTCATTTAGAAGCAGAGGTTTAAAGTACTTGTTGTGATGGGGATTAACACTCTGACACTTGAGTAGAGACAAGTCTGTAAAAAAATACAGAAAAATTAGGTGTGTGGTATATTTCTGCCCTCCTTTACCTATGCTTAATCCTCTTTCACCTTGTGTGTACATATATGTTAGGTGGGTATGCTTGTTGCTGGTAGTTCCCTCCCTGTTAGCAAATCCCAAGTCTCAGTCTAAAAAGGATGAAGGGGATGGGATCTGGTTTTACAACATCTCACAGAGGGTGCGGAGAAGAGCGTATAACACTGTATGAGGCATTGATTTATTTCCTAATTGCTATGCTTTTAAAATCTAGTATGTTCAGCTGGTGTTGCGATAAAAGAGGAAAATATATTTAAGGAACAATGAGAAATACTATAGCGTGTTTATCAGCTAACTCTTCTAGGAGGCCTGTCACAGCATCGGTGGGGGTCAGGGCTGGGGAAAAGAATCAAGTCAAGCAGCATGTCATGTCCTTACATGGACAGAGGCAGTTACCGCAGTCTGTGACACAGTCTATTCATCCTGTCCCAGCTACTCATCTCCTACATAGGTGGAGCCTTAGTTTAGTAAATTCTGCAGACTGTGGTCGTTTTCTTTCAGAGTGCTCACTCCATCTACTGGTCATTTGTCATGTTCATCACACTGGATGGCCATGATTCATTCTAGTTATGCAGGCAACATTTAGATGACATCCAGTATAAAGTGTACCAAAATCAGCACAAAAGTCCTTCTCCAAAAGCCAGAAAAGAAAGTCTTGCAATACATTTCAGTTATGAAGAGTCTGCGTTTCCGTATGAATGAAACCCAGCCAGTGAACCAAAAGGAGAGATGAACGTGTTTTTATGAGGCTGCTACGTGGATAAGCTTCTAGGCCTTTAAGTCTTTCCTCAGATAACTCCCTCTTCATTTAACATTTGAAAATACAGCTCTGCAAAGAAGGTCTCTCTAGTAGTTTGACACTGAACTTTTAAAAAGTGGTTTTGTAATTGGCAGCAAGTGTTACAAATCATGACAGTATTCAGAAGTAATATCCCTTGTTAGTTCAGCATTAGCACGGTGAAGAAATAAATGGCGTGCCAGAATGGGTATAATTAAACGTCTCCTGCTGCTGTGCCATCACCTCATTCTGCACTCCATTGTGTGCCCCTGCTGACAGCAGTTTGCAGGGTTCCCTTCCACCCTGCCTGTCCTGTCTGTGCAGGCAGTGCAGCTAGTGCACTAGTGAACAGCCCATAAGCAACCCAGGCGTACAGAAGCACCATCTGAGCTGGGCTTTGCCCACACAGGGTGTCAGGAAGATGCAGAGACTGGGCTGCTGCAGGTGACTGTTTTCTTTGTGTTATTTGCATAGTTCAGTTAATGCAAAGCCTGAAGTTGTGCTTCATGGTGTACTAGTGCCATATTTTAGAAGTTTTAGTTAGGGAACCACACGACAGTATATATCTGAGCTTTAATTTTGCAAAATTCCTCGTGCATGAATGATGCCAGTGCTCTTCATGGCTCTTGAAAGCTACTGGTGTAATTTCATTGCATGCTTACAAAAGGAATCTAAAATTTGAATCGTAAAACATTAAGAAAAAGAAGAAACACTGTGCATACATATAAAACAAGTGTGAATGTTGTGTGGTGAGGAGGCAGCCACAGAGTGACCTGTCAGCCACCTTCAGAAAATCATTATGCTATGCTTTTTTTAAAATTATGACATTTAAATACAAGTGGTCCCCTCATACCACATTGCTGTAGTTTCCTACATTATGAAAAATCTGTGTATTAACAGCTGTGTTTTCACTGCTGATAATTCATCAGTTCTCAGTCTAGATCGCAGACACTTTCTCTGAGAAGTGTATCTACCCCATCCCTAGCCTAGCACAATTCTACCTAAAAATACACTAGGTAAAACTTAACAGAACAGTTTATTCTTTCCTCCTTGCCTTTGTTTATTTAAGCTGTCTAGGCAAAAAATGCACAGGGTTTAAATAGAGTAATATAGGAGTGAGATGAGGAGAAGCCTGGTTTAGCAGGTTATGTTTAAGGCAGTTAACACAGAATTGAGTTAGTCTTGCACTGTTCTGTCCTTCATGTTTTGCTACACAACAGGCAGTTGCAATAAAAGTGATGTGAAGCTGCTGAAGTTTCACACCTGATGCACTGCAGCTTACCTAAGAGTGTAGAATCCATAACAGCTGAATGGATTGAACCAGTATAGTTTACACCTTTTTTTTTTTTTTTTCCATTTTACACAGTAAATATAGGCTCCTGCTTACAAGAAGATGCAGATCCACCACACTTCATTTAATAATACTATGGCTGTTGCCACGTTCAACAAATACAGCAGGCTAAACTGCCTTGGCTGCATAGAATCATATTTAGGTAGTTGTGCTGCTCAGGTTACACTTGCCAGTCTCACTGGCCAAGGCTCCACTGGCTGGAGACAAAAGTCCTAGGCTGCTTTGAGTCAGCCACCCGCCAATACAGGAGGCATGTAACTGTGCTTTAAATACAACACAGTTCTTTACGTCTGCACTCTGTCTCTAGCTTAACAGAGTCTGTGAGGCTGGGCAGAGCCACTTGGGCTTGGGGTCTGTGTCTCCCTCATTAAAATAGTTAATGCTCACAAAAAGGAAGCTGACTTCCATTCCTGGAGAGGAATCACATTCTTGAATGAGAATAATGGACTGCTTCCTAGGTCTCAGACTGTTAGAAAGAAATTCACTGATGGTATTAAAGGTGCTTTGAGAGGCACACAGTGAAAGGTGCTCTGGAGAGATATGCAAGCCATTATCTTTCTTTATGCCAGTGGGGCGAGAGATCCACATTTCCACTTGCTCTGAAAGCTTTTACTTCAGCAGGCTGTACTGTCTCTGTATTTGCTTTTCTGCTGTGAAATATGTGTTTACAGGGTGCCTTAAGGCACATTCTGCTTTTTGTCCTTTCAGATTACTTCAGATTATTCTAGCAGTGAGTTGAATTGAGACGCTTTCTATAAAAGTGAAGATCTATGTAATACAGCTTATCTTGTCAGCTATATGATTAGAAGGTAGCCTACCTACCAAAAAATATAATCTATGTGACTTAAATTCATCACACAATTCTGTGAAGTTCCTGGTGCTGCCTTTATCCATGAAAGTCCATCAGAAATACTTCATGAACCACAGTAGGTAAAAATCAGCCACTAATGCTAGCGTGGTGGAAGATAACCCTTCCTACAGGGAGGAAGTTTCTTCTCAGAAGGCTGAGAAAGGCCTTCTATAAACAAACTATATCTTTTCACTCCCCATATCAGGCAACCTGAACTTTGAGTAAAAAGGGATTTATTTTTTTTTATAGCACTGTTATTTGTGAAGAGGAATTTAAAGGAAGCTGCTAGTGTCATACACAGACAGAACTCTAGTCAGCCACAGACAATGTTTCACCTTCAATGTATTCCATCTTGGCCGTCTCCCCACATTCTGTGTTTCTGAATTACAAACTCACAGTGACACATCATACTTACATTTAGCTCTGAGCAAATCACGAGATCTCAGAAGTAATAATTCTTGGCACGTGATTCAAGCCATTGACAGTAACTGCAGAAAGAGCTGTCACTGGATGCTCTAGCACTCATTCCGTGTCCTCCCAAGAACAGGTTTTTCTCAGTGAACAAAAGGTAAATCTCAGCACTGCTAAGCTCTGCTCAGTTCTGGAAAGTCAAGATACACGTTATCTGCTTTACGTGCTGCATGAGCTTAGTCGTCTGAGGTGATTTACCAACAATTCCTATGTAACATAGAGCTGTGTAGCCTGTCAGGGAGGGCCCTGTTGCAGCACAGATGCTGCATTCTTTTAAATCCCCCATACTGCATGGCTATTTTCCTTTCTGCCTCTGAACCATGCATCTGGCCACCTCAGAATGATTTCAGGTAGCAGTGTCTGCTGGAACTATGCCTGGGGAATGTAACTCTTCTTGTAGAATTATTCCTCTTATTGTAGGGGCATAAAAGTCAAAACTTGAGCCTACTTCTGTACTTGTACCTACAACTGCCAGGTGAAGCAGTGGCCTGACTTGCCTTCTTCATCCTAAGCTCCCTATGGCCAGCAGGACTCTAAAACATGAAGGGAAATTTTCCAACCTGCAGAGGTGCAGGAAACAAGTTGTTTATTCTTCACTACACTGAGAACAGCCTGTAAAAAGAAACAAAATTTGCACGTTTCATAGTCTCATAGAAGGGTTTGGGTTGAAGAGACCTTTAAAGATCATCTAGTCCAACCTCCCTGCTGCAGGCAGGGACATCATCCACTGGATCAGGCTGCTCAAAGCCCCATCCAGCATGACCTTGAACGTTTTCAGGGATGGGGCCTCCACAACTTCTCTGGTCAGCCTGTTCTAGTGCCTCACCACCCCCATTGTTAAAAATGTCTTCCTTAGATCTTTGAGGTCTTTTTATGTCTTTGAATATCTTTGTGACCTTTTTGCTAGATTGCTAGCTTTCATTATGACTGTATGGCACCATCCTTTCCTTCAACCTAAACCAGCCTTTTTTGCAGGGTTAAGGATTAAGTTTTATGTCAGTTTTTTTCCATGTATGTGAAAAAAAATTGCTGTTATAATTCATTTTTACTTTAGCACTTTTTACTTTTTTATTTCAGTATTCAGAAAGAAGAACGTGGTAGTTTGCAGAAAGAGTCTAGGTGGCACAGTCAGAAATACATAAAAATCACTTTTCCTATTCCAACAGTACGTAAAACTTCTCTCTTCCCCCTAACTCCACTTTCATATGGCTGCTACCTGTATCACTGTTGGGTATTGTTTGGTATATGTTCCCAACCCATATGAATGAAAATTTAAAAATTGTAATTTGCAGAAAATGTTGGGGGAAAACAAACAAAACAAAACAAAACCAGACCAACAATTAATAACTCACAGTATTACTTAGTAGTTTCCACAAGTACTTTCTGGAATCCTGATAGTGTCAGCACTTGTTATTATTTATTGCATTGAATTCTAGTAACTGCAACATTATGACATTTCTGAATTTTAATAAACTTCTCTTTCTCTTGGCAGATTTGCAGCTTGATGCGAGGTGGGATAGCTGAGAGGGGAGGGGTAAGAGTAGGACATCGTATTATTGAGATCAATGGACAAAGCGTTGTTGCTACTGCTCATGAGAAGATAGTACAAGCATTGTCTAATTCAGTGGGAGAGGTAAGAAAAATACTTTATCAAGGAATTAGCAAAAAAATATATTTCAGTTGAAAAGAGTGTCTTAACATTGTAGTAAAAGCACTACCTCAGTAAATTGGGCTTGAGCACTAATAACAAGCAATTAATGACATTGTTTGAACAGATGCACGTTCACTACATTTTTCTGCTCATTTTCAAGAGTTCCTGGCATGATTCTGAACTGTCAGCCCACTGGTTGAATTAAATCAATCAATTAAGTGAAAAGATTGCTTAAGCATGTTAGCTATGAAAATGTTTCCTGGCTTATCATTACATCATCTGCCACGGAAATAAATTGATATAAAAAAGGCTGAGAGATTCAAACAGATATGTATTTTAATAATTTCCGCTGAACATTTCCAACTTACCTTGGGAATAAGACAAGATGCGCCTCTCCAGCACTTTTAGAGAAATCGGCAACGAACGAACAAGATCCTCCCGTTTGCCAGAATCCCTACTGAATTTAGTGGTGTGTCATGCACAACCCTGGCCAGATCTTCCACTAGTTCCTTTTCAAAAATCAAAGATAACTTGTTTTCCTGTGGAAAATGATACGTGAAAAATAATACAAAGGACGTGCATGTTGCCGGGAACAAAGCTGTAGAGATCTGTAGAACTTCCATGCCTTTATGGTACCTCTTTGCTGCACAGATCTCACTAAACGTATGAGGACAGTATGAAATTTTGTTTTCAGCAAGAAGAGACGAAGGTATCAAGGCAGCATATGGCTGGTGTGGGTCTGTATTACCAGTTAGTAAAGTTTACCATCCTTCCTTTGGCGTCCTCCGATAGGTGCTTACAGCCGTTACTACGGTTTGGGCACAACTCTTGAATGCTGTCAGTCTGTAAAATCCTTCTGACACTTACCACAATACTCCTTGTAGACAGAACTTAAATACACTACCCATGAGAGAACCTGTTCCACCAAACTCTCAAACTGACATTTAAATATCGGGTGCTAAAAAAGTTTTCTGTTTAGAGAATGATACTCCAATTAGGAGAAAATATGTATGAAATGACACTCCCACAGAGAAGGAAGACACAAGAAAAAGTTAAGCTGAGCAAATGCCAGAACAGTGGAATGATTAACAGAAAGGATTGTGCTGCTGCTTTTTTAAGGACAGTAACTAGAGTAGGGTGTAACAGTAGAAAGTGTTTAGGTGTCTTTTTAAGCTATATGGTGTTAGATCCTGTCCTTGTCATTTAAAAAAAAAGCCCAAAACCAAACACTTAAAAAGCAAAGACAGCAAACCAAGCTTGTCAGAACCAGAGAGCTCTGAACTAGAAACTTCGGTAACATTCACATCTAGAGATGCACAGTGAATAGCCCAGGCAGTAAATGCACTTATACCACAGGGCAAGACAGACTGAGCCTTATGGGATATTTTAAACTATTTTAACAATTCTGTTAATTTCTGTGTAAATGAATTGACAGATTCACATGAAGACTATGCCAGCTGCCATGTTCAGGCTTCTAACTGGGCAAGAGACACCCCTATACATCTAGAATGCGACTCTTGCAGCAAAATAACTAAATGATTCCATCACAGCTGAAGCCCTCGCAGCTGAAGAGGATTTTCTATTTTGTATGAATGAAAGGCTTTGAAGCTGACCCAAGGACCCCAGAACATGGAACAGAGAGGTGTCTCTGCCTTTTCTCTCCTTCCTTTTTATTTCTTTGCCAAACAGTGATGAGAAGGATGGTCAAGGACAATAATCACTGACCAAAAAATTTGTAAAACATTTAGGTATTTTGCAACATCTTCTGAACTCTTTTCTCATAAAACTTAAAGCGTATTTATTTGTAACCTTTATGTAGAGTGATGTATGTATGTCTGTCTTGTTTGATAACATGGTGAATGTGAATAGCTGATGAATGAGACTGCAGGATGTGGCAAAGGGAAGCAATTAGAGAAAGTTTGGCTGCCTCAAGTGGAAAAAAAAAAAAATCCCAGTCCCATGGAGTGGTCCCGTACCGATGGCTTTGCATAAGTTTAAAACTAGTGCTGAATAGATGGTATTTCAGTGGAAAGGAATGTGTGCTGTTCAAACTTTTAGATTCTGATGTAAAGAAAACCACTGTAGTACTTGGTATTGTTATGACAAGTGTAACCTGTTTGGCAAGGTGTGAACATAAACATGTAACAAGTGTTTCATATGCTAAATAAAGAATAATTGCCACAAGATTAAAATCAAAATATTTATTTAGATACATATTTATTTTTAATGCTTGTGATTTTTATGATTTAACAGAGTTATTTCATGGATAACTTATTGCACAGGTTGTGTAATGTATGTGTTGGGCTGGGTTTTTTTCCTTTAATTTTTGCATTTTGCTTTTTTGTTTGTATTAGCTCAAAATGGGAAAGCCATGCTTACCTGTTTCTGTCTTTTATAAAGCATTCCTATTCCTAAGGCAATGTGTTCTGACTGTAAATTGTTTTGGCAAATAACTTAGCACCATCAGTGGTATTAGAATGTGCGTAGATAAAAAAAAAAAACTAGTAGTAAATTTGTATTCCTTATGAGATAAATGTTAATTGGTGTAACTTCTCATCTAGATTTATTTTTTTTTCTTTTGGCCAAGGCCCTGAAGAAAATACACTGTGACTTAAGAAGCCTTACCATGCAGTAACTAAAGAGCTTTAGATGACTGTACTTCAAGGGGTAGTGTGTTGCATGCAACTGACCTTAGGAAAGAATTAACCTACTATCACTAATAAATCTGAAATAATAAAGGAAGCTTGCTTATTTTGTTTGTTGTGTAACTTTACGTAATAACTAGAAGATAATTTAATTCTTCATCTAAGTGCAGTTGCAAAGGTCACAGATTATTTTTTTAAAAGTAATTAATCTCTTGGATTAGGAACTTGTGTATCGTTATTATCTTGAGAGTAGATGCTTTCAATTACCGTACCTCGTTGCCACTGGATGTCACTGTAACTTCACATCAATACAGAAGCATGCTATAATTAAAATGCATTAAAATGGATGATTCTGTAAAATTTAAACTACCCATCTTCAGCTACATTCCTTTGTGACCTTTTCACAGGATGTCTGACAAGCTCAGAGTGACACAAATGAAACCAGTATATATGATTAAACCTCAAATGGAAACTAACACTACTGACAAGCACTGCTGCAAAAAATTTAAAACCCTGAAACGTCAACCTCTGGTAGGTTCTTTAAGAGAACCTTTTGTTTAGTATTTTTCCAAGTTCTTCTGAGAAAGCCAGGATGAAGCTTGCACCAGAAGATGTTGCTGGCAGACCTGTGCCCATGCTGGTAATTAGTGTTGATGAGATTATTTTTTTTTTTAAAGATCATAAATGCAGCAGAACCACAAGGACATGTTTTAGTAATACAGTTGTCAAAACTACTAATTGAAGTAGCAATAATTTTGCAAAAACGTTCAAGGCTCTGCTAGATAAAAATTCTTCTAAGTGCCTATCAGTTGGCATTTGTAGAAAGTTTGTGAAATATGCTTTTTGGAAATGCAGAATTTCCAAGAATTCTTTCCTAATGCATCTTTTGGTCACAGAAGTACTTAAACATCGGTTTTCAATAGCATATGCTACTCCACTATAAACTCTTGAGCATTCCAAAAAAAGCGAAACCAAACCACACTGCAGCCGTTACTGAAATCTAAAAGGCAACGTGTCAGGGGGGTTGGGGTGGGGGGTGGGAAACACCATTAACAGCACAGATCAGTTAGCCTGGTGTGAAAGCCACTGGAAAAATGGATCAGGAGCAGCACTGGATGTACGTGTGAATCACCTTTACATTTCTACCCAAATCACTTGCTGAAAAAGCAAAGTCCAGAAATACTTTTTATTAAAACACTGATCATAGTTAAAACACTTTGAGGTACATTAAATAAATACAACTTCTAAGTTGTACAGCCTGTGTCTGGCAGTTTTTCAATGCTTTTCAAGAAATGCGAGGCAGCATCCATACAGATTCTCTAAGTACAGTGAAATAAACGCATTTCTGGTTGGGAAAACGTTATGACTTTACTAATAAATCAGTTAAAATTCTGCAAAAATCAGGGCTGAAATTTACATTCAGAAAAACAGGTGTTCTCCTGCTGTTGGAAAAAAGTGGAATTCCAAAGGAAGACACTTTTTCCTTTTTAAGTCATCCACTATTTGTATTCCTCCCAGTCCTGGTTTCTTCCTTAATTTTCTTTGCTGGAATCACATACCTGCGAATATTATCAAAGGATGGTCTCCCGGCAAACTCCAATTAAACTGTGAGGCCTGTCCCGCTCCAAACTGCGAGTGGTATGGGACCTCCGTAAGAAGGCAACTGGAGAGCTTAAAGCACCACAGCTCTGAAGATGAAGATCTTGAAGTCGCTTCCTAGAGGTATTCACATTCTGCTGGGAACTTGTAATTACCTGTTTTTTAAAAGGGCAGCAACAGAGAAGGAAAAAATGGGAAAAACAGGGTAAGAAATGTTTTCATTTAGAAGGCTCCGTTCAGGAGTATTATGTCATTCAAGTTACCCACTGGTGAAACTCCCTCTCCCAGAGGAGACGTGCGTGTCTGCAGCCATCCAGTCACCTTCCCTCCCTCCCTCCCGCCAAGCGGGCAGGGCCGGTACCGGCTGCGGGAGGTGCAGGCCTGGCAGGCATTGGGCGCGCGCCCCGTGCTGCAGCACGCGAGCAAGAGGCGCAAGCATTTGTTTCTCTCTACAGGAGTGAAAGGAAACCGGTGCAAAAGGCAGCAGCTCTGCCTTCTAACAGACAAATACAACCTGGGAGCAAATCAAACTCATCTGTTTCTTTAAGGAGGAAGAGATGCTTCACTAGCTTTGCTGAGGGTGGAAGAGAACTAAAATCTTGCAAGCCAGGGAAACAAACATTTTGGTGTTAATAGAACTGTCAAGCTACTTCACAAATCTGAATTACACCACTGTTTTACCAAAAGTTCTGTGGCTTCTTAAGTAGATTGCTGGGATGCCCTGGACTTTCACTAATTAATAATGTGATTTTGGTCTGAAAAAATAACTACTAAAATTATTTATTTAGTGTGAAAATGAACGTCTCCCTAGCTCAAAGAAATGCACACGGTTGGGCCACGGGTTTCGGGTTTTATGACCTACATAAACACTCCGATTTTTTTATACTTTTGTTTTGTGAGCATCTATGTTCTTTTAATTTGAAGAAAACTATTTTCAGCTTTCTAATCTTGAGGATTTAGTGGCCTATCCATTTTACTAAGCAATAAAATTGTTAGCACTGAATGTCATACTGACACTCTTAAGTATGTCACGATAGTACTGCTTTTCTAACCATGTCACTACAGAGATAACTGATACGGTGCTACTTCTTTGTTCTACTTCCTAAGTAGCAAGCTCCACCTTGCAACAAGCTGTAGTAAATGCTGGATGTTTCCTGCTCCCCATCAAACTATCTCACATGCTGTTTAAGTGTTATTACATCCTATTTTAACACTTGACCAGCTTTCCCTCACTCAGGGATCAGCAGACTATTACCATAGAAATTACAGTATCGCAGAAGAGGGGAAACAGCCCCAAGTGCATGTCCTCAAGCATCTGTCCAGCTCTGTGGAAACTCTCCAGGCAACCTGAATGTGGTGAGTCAGTGCTAAGAGCATGTTTCAAATCTGACAACATAAAAGGAACTTCGCTTCTAAAGCTATCATTCTGGCAACCATACTACCAAGAGGTGATTCATAACCCTTCTTCCTGCAAAAAAAGATGATTCATTAAACATACATTAGATACTGAAAGTTGCTGCCACCACTAATTCCCTTGTTTCATAGGATTCCTTCCAAGCCTTGTGTCTGTTCCGTTCTCAGCGCAAGGTGAGAAGATGCATTATTCCTTCATTTGGAAAAGCACAGCTTTTCAATTCTTTTGCTTAAAAATAGCAAGGGCCATTCTAGCCAGGAGCCAGGGTAACTGCACTGTTCTGTTTTGATAGATTGTGGCTCTGCTTGTAGATCTATCCATTCCTTTCAGCTACTAGCTTATGCAGTACTGATACATTTGCCTGAAAAAAACCCAACATATCCAAGTCAGTTCTGTGTATCTCTGTATATAAACACAAATTCATGTATGGAACAATCACAGGTGCAGAAAGACACTGGAAATAGGAGAGGATAATTATCAATGTGTAAATCAGTTCCCTATGGATCTCCTAGGATATTACTGGGTCCAGCTGAAAAATTTTAAATGCATGAGTGCTTCAGTATAAAATACATTACTGCCTAATAAATAGAAATTATTTCTTACAAAAGCCATGTTGCTATAAGAGAACTTTCGTAGGAATTGTCTGAATTACTTAATACTGTAAAAACACTTAAATAGAGTTTTTGTCTATCACAACTGAACAAATCCTTAGAACATAAACGGCCTACCTGGTCTATAATATTGGCACTGAAGATGGCTTCTTCCATGTGTCTCTCATCAGATTTTATTACTGATCGTATGCTGTTCACTACATGACGGACTTCTGGAGGGAGATTACAGTTTGAATGTTCCAAAAATTTTGCCACTAAAATTTTTGTGTCTTTATAGGCCTTAAGGTCCACTAAAGAGTGTGGTCGTTCTTTTGAGACTGTGTGCAAAGCTTTTGGCTTTAGGTGTAGATCAGTTTTCCTTGTATCCCTCTGGTTTCCAGGTGGTAAGAAACTGCTCAAAGAATGCTGACAAGCAGAGGCAGCCATATGAGAACCAGAAACAGGAACTAAAAAAGGGGGGGAAGAATATCTTTAAAGTAATAGTTTAAAAAAAAAGAAGAAAAAAAAAAAAAAAAACACAAAAGGAAAAAAAAAGCAAAACAAATATTGTCACAAAAGCTTTTTGTCATAAAATGTCTGTTTTGTCTGAAGAATAACAAAAAACATGCAATCAAGGAAACACTGCAAAATGAGTAATTTTAACCAGGGGTCAGTTGTAAGACTCTTCCCTGTAAGCAAGAAGGACTGCATTTAGGATGAGCGTGTAAGTAATTAAAGTACTTCATAAAGCACAGACATTTTTGTTCCCTCTACTTTCAGGGACTTCAGGTGACATTAAAGATAAGTGGAAACACCAGCTACTCAGTTTTACATATGAGACTTGTAAGGCTTTAGGCCCAGGACCTCCCCCTTACACTTCAAGGATAAAGTTCAGTTTATTTCTAGGCCTCAAAAATTATAAGCAGTGAGTAACAAAAGGGAGATTAGTAAGAAATATAGAGAAAGCAAAAATGCTAAACTAAAGCAGAGGACTTAACTCCCAGCATTTCTTTTCAAAGGCTGGTTCTGTCAGCACTGTGCATCATACACACATGCTGTAGGTGACTTTTCTGCCCCACATTTCTAGAGCTGGTTTCTCAGTCAGAAGCCTTTCATTATTTGTAAAACAAAACCCATATGATGCTGCTTTAGAAAACTGATCCTCACCTGTTTCTAGTGTAGCTGGAGATAGTTCTGCATCTTCATGCTGACTACATATAGGAGTCCAGGCACAATTATCACCTTAAACCAGAGTGACAGAAAAACCACAATCAACTCCTGCTAGCCTCTGCCCAAAGCAAGGAAAAATACACAGAAATCTTTTATTATTTCCTTTACAGAACCAACTACTTAGAAGAAATACTACTTCCAAGATATCCATTCATAAAGAGAAACTACTATATACAGATAGGTCCTACAAGCTGTTAAAGAAATACAATAGAAACAATTCCTCCTGCTTGGTGGTCTCCCCTGTTACACAGCCATCAAATCCTAAATATTTCAGGCCTAAGCACTGAAGCTATTGAAGGCTCCCTGCCAAGGGCAAACCTTGGACTTCCCTGCATTTTCTTAGCAGGCAGAATTTCTCTTAGAAAATGAGGAAAACAAGAAAGATGAATCCCTTTTTTTCTACAACCCCAGCATCTTATTCAATATTTCTGCTGTTTGGTTTTGTTTTTTTGTTTTTTTTTTTTTTTTTTGTTTTTTTTTTTAATAGATTCTCTTTCTTTGCAGAACTAATGCTATCCACCACAGATTAAATGAATGGGTAGGTGACCACTACAGTTCCTGATGATCCAGTCAATAACAAGTGGCTACAGAGCCTCTGCAAACAGCTCTGGACATATAGCTGCCTTCTAATGACAGAATTTCTGGGATGCCAGCACAAGGATCAGTGAGATCACTGATCACGCTATACAGTAATTACCACTGCAGTCTTAGATTTCAAGCTTGTGACAGTCAGGGCAGAATAAACCTTCATATTTAGGCTAGGGCTGTTTACATCCGTTTCCAAGACTAAAAACTGTTTTGGACTTCTAGGTAGATTAGGAGAGATTCTTCCATATCTTCAGGGAAAGTTTATAATGAAAAGCTGGTATAATCCTCTCTGGTAGAGTGAATAATTAAATGAAGGAAAACACATAAAATCTGTAAGAAATTGAGACAGCATCTATTCTGTCTTTAATTGCTTTATTATGCTGAAGTACTGCAACACATGAATCATGGCATGCTTATTAAGAGGAGACACTTCAGAGGTTCCATCTTCCCATCCATTACTATACTGCTTCATGTACTTGCAGCACAGGCAAAACTGCACCCCTAGACATTATCCAGAATTATCTGGAACACAGACACTGCAATAATAGCTCAGGCACTTAACGGATATAGTCACAGAGTCTACTGTGTTTGATTATAAATTAAGGTTACCGTAGCACAGATCAGTGCTAGAAGTTGATTTTGTCCTCCTTTGCTATGATCAGCTTTAAGGGGAAAAGACAGAAAAATGTGCCAACTACTCATATGTAAGTAATTTTTCTTAAGAGCAACTATTTCTTACAGAGATCATATGTGAACCCATCATACATAGGTTGAGCAGGGACTATACAGTGACTATAAAGGCACCTCTTAAACTAAACTTTATAATTTCTCTACTAGGAAAGATAGATATTTCAAAATAAATAAGCTCTCTTCCAGCATTACAGGATTAATGGCGGAATTACTGATTATACATCACGTCAAGACGTGCTTGAAGCACATCAATTATCTTTAATTGACCTAAAAGCCAGGAGTTCTACAGCAGCATTAAAATTGCCAGATTACAAACTTATTAGATGTCATTGCTGTTGTGCCACTACGCTGTTGCACACCCGTCAAAAGATTTATATTCCAAACCATGTCCAGTGCAACCGCAGTAACATTCAAGACGTATTAACAAAACACTACACAGTGAATTTCAAGGCTGTGCTTCTAAGTCTCTTCACATTGACTTGTATAGGGAGGTTAATCAGAAGATTAATAATTTTTCTTGAAGTAGAAAGACCAGGCCCAAAAAACCAAACCCAAACCCCACTTGCCAATATGACCGGTGTATCTTCCCATTTGTGAACACACCTGAAGCTCCCGCACCCCTCACGTTCTCCAAAAACCATAGTATGTTGGTTATATGACTTATCAGTATTAATAATACACAGTTACAGCTCTGTCTTTCATATGGTCAGTCTGTTGGACCAGTTGTTCTACTCCAGGAAGATTTTTAAGAAACAAGTACACTTTACTGGAAAAAAAAAAACAACTTTTTCACCTGCACTGGTTAATTGATGGAGCTCAGTCAGTTCCCTTTATCTTTGCCTATCATTCAACTCTGTGGATGCATTTTAAACATCTGCAGTGAATACCAATAGCCAGTTGTGAAAAATCTAGATCAAATGCCTTCTTTAAGTGACATAAAGAGTTTGAGCTGTGTGTCACAGCTCTGGAAAAACAACCTTCAAGACTTCTACAAACAGCTGGTACACGTCTTTAGGATTGTGCTGCTTCTAACTTGTGTATGATTTCCAAAGTTCAACAAAAAGTAGAGGAAGGACAAGTGATGTGAGTTGTGAAAAACCATCACAGAGTAAAATTGTGCAAACTGTAGTTTGCGAAACATAAACAAAAGAAATACACACATCTAGATTGAGCTTCTCTTAAAAGTTTTCATTTTAAAGAGTCTTCTGTAGGCAGTAAAAGAACAGCAAACTAGATCAGCCCTAACATGTTCCCCCTGAGTTACTTCTCTTGCTCCTCCCTCTGCTGTGGGTACACGAGTACCTCTAGAACCATGACTGCTCCTGTACGACAATCTTTGCTAAGCTTGGTTACATTTCAGTAATGTTCAACTCGTGTCCCTCAACTTACGTAAGGCTCAGAACTTGGAAATTAGTTGAAGTAACTCCATTATGCCCCTTCTCCAGAAAAGATGATGGATGTATTTAGGATGTGTTAAAAATGAAGGCAGAGCATCTGTTCTACCAGGTGTCCCAGCAGTCAGCTAGAACACGTCGGTATGGCTGCCTACAGCAGCCTCTCTCTCAAACACTCCTCAAAGAGCACATGGAGCACAGCACTGAAAACTTGCAGAGCATGATCCAGAACAGAAAGGGCTGTTCTTCTTGTCTTTGGCACAGTAGCAAGGATTCAGAAATTCCTACGTACTGTCTGCACAGCAGCTTCATAGCACGTATATCCTAGCAGAGTACCTTTTGTAAAGGAAGTGCCGACTTCTAGATTATAGTTTACTATTCCTGGACAGGATGTTAGACTTCTAAAGGTAAAAGACATTCAATTATTGAGCTAAACAGGAGGTCTCTGAAATTCACACAAACAGAATAATAACACAAAGTGTAACAGAACCGAGATATCATCTTCCTAAATTAAACCAGTCATTTCAGTATTTTGTCTAATTTTGTTTTCAGCTAGTCACACGATTCTTCCTCTGGATCCCTTAGAAAGCCCAGTGAATGCATCTGTAACAGCACAATTGAACCACTTCTCCAGGTTACCCCTTTGAATCTCTCTAAACAGCTTACATACTTTTGTAAAACTTCCTGTTCTAGGAAGTTTTAGGTTTAGGAAGTTCTGCGTTCCCGCTGTTATTTCATTGAGCCATTCTCTACTCAATCAAACATTTCCACTAACAAGCAAATCTTTATGAAGATACACTGTTCAGCAAACGTCATCTTTTCTCTTCTTCCCTACTTGTCTAAAAGGAGATTCCCAGCAGAATTTGCTTATCCACAGCAGTCCAAAGTATTCCTTTTCATTTATTATCTTTCCATGTGCCTCATCTTTCATTTCTTTGTCCTTTAAAACCTTTCACTGCACACTCCAACTTTCCACTACACAGCCACATGCTGACTGCCTCTGACCTGCACCAATACTGTCAATGTCATTGTCACCTTCGGGAAGCACAACCTGATGTATCACAAGCAAGACAGCTCAGTTAATCGTTTCCTAAACAGATGCCAGGTACCATTCAACCTCTTAGTTTAGCTTCTTGATATAACAGTAATAGAGAGGTGGAAGCACCTACTCAAGAGATGGTTTTCTAAGTAGTGCAGAAAGACTGGTACAATTATAGAAAATCCAGAATTAATTTCACTGTCACTTTTCCCATTCTTAACAATTTTCAAACGTAGAAAACGGGCATGGAACTAAAGCCTGCATGCAGAAGTCAAATCTCATTTCATTTCATTTCCAGCAGCACCAGTTGCTACATAAATCACATACCACTCATTTGTTCCATGCTCTGTCAGCCTTGTGGTACTACACCTACCTTCTGTACAAGAGGAACATGATACAGGGTCACTAGTTGATCGGACTATATTTGAAATTCGGTATTTTGTAATGTGATGCTGCTGGACAGCACTCTCCTGGCTGCTCACATACGATGCAGTATTTCCAGGCCCAAAACAGGGAGAGGTCTGGGAAGGGACAGGACACTGGCTAAAGTCTGCACAACAGATTTTCTTTTGCTTCAAAGGTGGCTTGGCATTGCTCTCTTGAGGAGAACTCTGCAGTTCTCTTTCTGAGGGCCTGAAATTCTCGGAGGAACAGTCCAAGACCCTGCTGTGGGCACAGTTCTTTTCTTGTCCTTGGGAGCTGTCTGTAGAGTTTTGGCTGCGGGAATTATCATCCTCTTCAGCAAAACCCTCTGGGCAAGTTCTGTGGAACCTGCAGCGGGTGCTGTAGTCTAGAATGCTGCAGTGCTGGTCCGTAGTTGTACAGTAGGGAGAAGGATCTGCAGAACGGAGAGATCCCTGAACTTCCAACGAACAAAGATCTTCAGAGGAGTAGCTTCTGTCAGGGATATCAACAGCTTCAGGCACCATCAAAGAGGTGCTCTCATCAGAAACTGCAAAACAAGAGATTGAGAGAACAATAAAGATGTCCTGTCCCTCTCCCATTCCACACCCGTCTCGTGCCCTTTTCCAATATACTGCTTTAAATTTAGTAACTGGCAAGTACATCAGAAATTACTCAAGAGCTTTCAGATGACAATGCCAAAGCAAAAAAGACCCAAGTCATTTTACGTATTTGTTTTGTCCTTCAGCAAAGAAAGTTTGTGCTGTCCTCAAGTATTTTATTCAACTAGTAAGTGTGCTTGAGCATTGACACTGAAGTATTACCTGTAACTACATTTGGACAGGAACAGCTCTTTCATGGTAGAAAAAGTAAAACTTCACAAAAATGTTGAAAGAACCATTACCTTGATAATTTTTAAACCTATCATTAGCGTCAATATTAACTCTGCACCTAACGCTTTCTCATCAATCATCATTCCCTTGAAGCGTGTATCTAGAGTTGTTTACAAATGACAACATCATCATGTAACATCTCTGGCAAACAAAATGTGATACACACACTTCAGATAGAAGCTAAACATCCTACTCAAGGTCATGTAATCTTTGAAACCCTTTGTATTAAAAATTTAAATTGTTATACTTCCTCTATGTACATATGCTTCCTATGTCTACAAATATATGTTATGGATGAAAATGGCCCCTTGTATGAAAATAAGTATTTGGCTCTGCATTATCCCCCAAGTCATGACAACAATAAAGAAAATAAAATGATAAAATCCAGTCTTCAGGCTCCAATAATACAGACAACACTTTTCCCATATGAGACTGGAATTCCTTACAGTCCTACACCTAAAATCAAAATATTTACGTAACACAAACCACGTAATTCTGTTCAGTTCAGCAGCATCTGATGCCCTTTTTTACATAACAGCTGTGGCTAACCATATTGATGAGACAAAAGTATTTTAACTGTTTTGCTCAGGAATGGGAAAATAGGAACTTTTAATAAATTAGGGAGCATTTAGAGAAGTGCTCCCATGTTTTGCGGTCTAGGAAGCAGAAAGCTTTCTACAGTATAGGGAAATTAATTATCAAAATGAAAGTCACATGTTCATAAGATTGAAATTTATAAAAGACATTTTCTTCTTACATAAAATGAATCACAACAACTATTTTCTTTTTGGTCTTCCAAGAAATATATCTGTAACACTTAGAAGGCAATCGTAACATTTCCAAAAAGGACATACTAACCAACACAGAAATATACATCTGCATTATGCTAAAAACAATGTACACCATTTTCTTATGTGTTGGGTGCAAAGCTGCAGTGATTTATCGGACCATTTACAGTTGTGATGAATCCCCAAACATTTTTTATCTACTTATTCTTTGCAATATACTCCCTTAACACAAGCTGTGAAATATCTATAAAGTTTGTATGCATAAATGAAAACATGCTGTTTGTGCCTGTCATTGTACTAACTGAGAACACCGGCCACTCTATCATTAATACGACGTGAATATGATGTTGAAGAAGTTTTTAATGGAAATTTTACTAAAATATTTATTTAGGATAAACTGCTCAACATTTCATGATCCACTAAGGCATGTTTAGAAAGCCCTCTGTATCAAGAGATCTGGCAAGGAGACATATTCTATGCTGCCACTTGTCCACGTGCATTCACAACATCTATGCTGCAGGCAGCGAGCTTCCTAACTCAAGCTCCTGGAAGCCCTGCAGGGAACTACTATATGGAGAAGGCATGTGGGCTCTTCAGAAAGCACCCATGATTGTTGACAATAAGAGAAACTCAGTTATGTGCATGACTCTTCAAAGAGAAATGACAGTTGCCAAATCTGCCTCAAAGGGCTTTATAGAGCGTGCTTTGTTGAGCAGAACTCTCCTCTGAATCTCCAGCCACATCACTATGACTGTGAAAAGGTTCTTGCCATGAACAATCCCAGGGCAAATACTTCTTTCTCCATTGAGAAGGGCAGAAGAGAAGGGGAAGAACACTCAAAAATCCTACTATATTTCTCTCAAGTAGATAAACATGATACTATGGTTACCTTGTGTGCTGAAGTCCGGGGTCATGTTCCTCTCACCCAAGCTGGGTTCGGATATTTGCTGATCAGTAGGAGTAACCTAAATGAAAATTGTTTAACAGAACAACACATTAAACAAGATTAAAGACCAGATCTTATGAGCAAGTTCCTCAGTATGAGCGTGGTGAGACTCTGGACTAGATTGCCCAGAGAGACTATGGATACCCCCTCCCTGGACATGTTCAAGGCCAGGTTGGATGAGACCTTGAGCAAGCTGGTGCAGTTGAGACATGTCCCATGCCCATTGCAGTTGGATTAGATGATCGTTAGGGTCCCCTCCAACCTAAGACATTCTATGAATCATCAGCAATTTACCAAAACAATGTATATAGGGCTTATTATCCTAAGGACACACCCAGCAATGTGAAATAACTACTGTATAATCTGCTACTCAGACTGAAAGCTATTTAAAGACACCATATTTTATGGTGTCTTTGGGTCAGGAACAAATGCAGGGCAAAGGAACATACTTGAAGAAATTTTTCCTTTTTCCTAAATCTACAAGCTAGATTAATTTTGAACTCAGAGGCAGCTGGGGCTGCAGGCCCACATTACAAAATTTGATGCCTGCAGTGCTCAAAACTAATGGGTTTATTATAAACAATCCTTTTTTCCACAGTCTGCATTTTTCTGTATTATGCTTTTTTTCTATGATATCATATCACTTGAAAATAATATAGACAACCAAAAAAGTCAAAACAACCACAAGAGCAGTATTTCCCAGTGGCTATTTCCCGAGATGTTAAAATCTCATGTATTTTTAACCCCTGTAACATCACTGCCACCTAAGGTGGCTGATGCAGCATTCTCTCCAGCCTATCGAAGGCTTGCCTTTTTCTGATCAGATGAAACTAAGTGGGTAAGTTCCCTCCACTTTGGAGAATTGTGAACGAAATACAGAATCAGTCCTGCTGGAAAGACTTGATCCATAAACACCTGAATTTTAGGAAATTTTCTTTCTACTGATTTTAACAGACTTTGGATTAGATCTTGTTGTCAATCCAATTAGATTTTTAGCAGTTCTTTGGGGTCATGACTATTAAAAAAATTATTCCGATAAATAGCTGGTAGCAATAAATGATAAATATTTTAAAAAGTCAAAGGAAATGAGATTGATATTAACTTTAGCAGAAACCACCAAATCTGCTTCTGTCTGCAGGGCCACAGTTAACTAGTAAAAGCTTGTTACAGTTGGCAGAGTCTAGAAATAACCATCAGTCACCTTTATGAAAACCTTTGAGAGCATAATTTGTATCTAGCCTTCTTAAAAACTGAATGTTACATTACTACTCTGAAGCTATTAAGGAAAAAATTTCTAGCGCATATGTCACTGTAGATTAATGCACAAACATACATGCATAACTCACTGTGCTGATTAGTATTTTTATTTATCTATCTATCCATCCACAGCTTACTATGATCAAGTGATCAGGAAATTTTTTCTGATACATATTTAGTTTATAAAAACAATTTTAATACAATTCTAAACAAAGAACAGTACCAGAAATACTTTAACTCAGCAATAGATGGATAGAGGGCTGGGAAGCAGAAGTGAAATCACTCATATTTTTAAACAATTTGCTTGGAAATTTCTTAAAATTCTTTCTTTATTGAAGCAGAATATCACATCTGTGGTACAAAAAAAAAAAATTAGTGATGTCACTCTATGTTGCAGACAATTGCTGGGAATTAAATGTGGAACTGTTGGGAACTAACTGGAAAAGCAAGAAATGTTTTTAAATGATCTTTGTTGCTGGAGAAGATTCAAACTACATTTTTGAAGGAATAATGTAATATTTTAAGGGTGTTTGATTCTTTTTTAAAATGTAGGGGTTCTTTTTAGATCTAGGTGGTTTCAGAAATTCTTAATCATTGACAGAAAAATATCTATTGAATATTCGTTCTAAAACATGTATTGACCTTCCACCTTCTCCTAGTCACTTGGCAGCTGTAGTGACATGGTCTAGTCCCTATAAAATGGCCTAGTACCTATAAAGTAAGTTAAATGCAAGGCTGAAGTTTTGGCAAACCTATACTAACCTATACTAGCTTTGATCTAGTAAATTTAATATAAAGCAGTATATACAACAAACTTAAGGCTTGTGAAAAAGGCTGGCTTGGCAATTTTTGAAATCAGAATAATGCATCTCTCTCAAAACCCCACACTATTTTACAGGCAGAAGAAATACATGCACTGTACTTACACAGCTTAGTTTCCTATTACACAAACACTTCTGGACTACAACAGTTCAATTTTCATGTCCTTGGTTTTTTTTTAATTCCTGCTTAGTTTGTGAAAGGAAATAATTACAGCATTGACAGAGTTTTTTGGAATAAGACAGCTGGGAATAAGACAACTAAGCTCATTTGACACAAGCCACAGCGCAGCTACCTATCAGTAGTTTCTGCTTTGGCATCTTGTAGGAACAGAGCACTCTCCTCCACACAATGAGATTTGTATCACCCTTCCATATCCTTTGGAATTTAGACTGGCACAAAAGCTCAGCCACCATGCACCACATCCCTTCTCAGGCTCTGCATCCATCTCAGAGGCTCCTACAGAGGCTAAAAACCCTCCATAAAAACATACATAAAGACATGGGGCTGCATAAACAACGTTACTATGTGCACCAAAGGACATGGGCTCTCAGATTAACTTCGGGATGCTTGCTTCTATACTGCCTACTATATTATAGTTTTCTCTAATTACGATTGCTGGAAATTAAAAAACAAAGAAAGCCAACAAAGAACACCAAAAACCAAAGAAAACCTCCCAAACAAACCCCAACAATATGACAAATAGATAGGAGAAATTTACACACAAAGAAACTGCTTCTTGAGACCAAATGGAAGACTGAATATTCCCCTCTATATAAAATCCCCCACATGCAGAAAAGCACTTATCATCACTAAGTTTCAAAGGCTCCAATGATAACTAGCATCCTTAACTATGGGAAAACAAGAGATTGCAAGATGCAGAAGAAATCAGGTGTATCATCTGAATTTTGGTTTCTTCTACTTTTTTTTTTGCCCTGTACTTAGCAAAACAGAAGCTATTTAAACATCTGATCAAGGTGTTAATTTTTCCTTCTCCTTCCCTTGTTCTTTCTCCATTCACAAGAAGAATTGCTGAATGTATTTTATATGCATTTGGAATCAATTAACCTTCTTGCCTGGGGGAAGGAGAACCACGGGTATAATTGTAGGAGGTAACACTGACATTAGTCAGGTCAGAGTTTTGGTTCACAGGGATGGAGAGCTGGCACACGGTTTCACACAGGTTCCTGCACAGCCCGGAGCAAACAAAACCTTACTGACTTGCACATCCTCCAACATAAACCTGGTAAGGATAGTCACTAAGATATCAATAAGAAAAGGAAAGAAAACCCATGCTTTTAGCATGCCTGTATGGCCCGCGGGGTTAGTAAATCTTATTAAACAGTCACTGGTACAATTCACCCAGAAACCCCATCTGTTTGTTATTGTCTTTTCTATATCTTAGTCAATACTTTACATGGAAAACAATGTGACAACAACTTTTTGTCATAGTCATAAAATAGGAATTCCTCATCAGTACAAATGACAACACCAATTTTTACTGAGATGCAAACATTTAAATTAGCACTGACATTTGTTGTCCATGAAATGCATGAAACAGAGTCTAATCTGACAGAATTTAATAAAATTCTAAGGACCTCAATCCATTTAAAAACAAACAAAATCTATTGCTGATGCTCAGTAAAGAGGTTTGAAAATTACGACATTATTCCATAATGGTTCTCAGAAGCACTTCTGTAGCTAAAGCTCTGCCATGATTTCCATTGCAAAGTCTGCCGTTGAGGGATTTATAATCTAGTTAGTTCAGCTCATACTGTACTGTAGCTTGGTGTGTATTATTTGGGAATTTTTGCATCACGTAAGAATTCTGGACTCAATTTTGTTCCTCTTGTAAACTTAAAAGTGTCTTAGACTTTGGCTCCATTCCTCAATTTACAGATTGACTGAAATACTGAACTGCAAAAAAAAAAAAAAAAGCCACATTAGGGCTTTTGCTATCAAGAAGAGTATATGGCTACAAAGTCACTGTGTTTGCTCAAGGTAGTGCTGGCAAGAGACTTCATTTCTGATACTCAGCAGCTATTGTTATTTTGCTCCTACAAACTTGGTGAACCAGTAACTACCAGGAATATATAAGCTCACTCCTTGTAAGAAACTATATCATTATCACCATTTTGAAATTAAAAATCACCACTCATTTTATCTTGTGACTAGAACAAACACCTCTGGAACCCAGGTAGCAAAGATGAACAGGCAAAGCACTGATCCCAGAAGCCAAAACATAAGAGTCAACACATCTACTTACTAAAGCTCATGCTCATCTTGCGAGAGCATGACTTTGCTGCTTTAAATTATGTCTTTTTAAATTATCTTTTTCTTATATGCTGGTGCTATTGTGCTGCTGGAGGTCAATGCTCATGCAAAGTGTAATCCCAGTTACAAGAGTACTCAAAGTGATTATGTGCCAAAGTATAAACAAACACTTCTCTAAACCTTACTTAGGCCTACATACAAATTCTTATCACA
>NW_008586694.1:10381-43269 GCF_000691845.1 Merops nubicus | reverse complement strand
CTCTTTCCCCCCAAACCATGTAT
This sequence comes from Merops nubicus, assembly GCF_000691845.1. NCBI lineage: Eukaryota > Metazoa > Chordata > Aves > Coraciiformes > Meropidae > Merops > Merops nubicus. The sequence continues at coordinate 43,246 of NW_008586694.1, read as the reverse complement.
AATTCATATCACATTTGCCAATATTTCTTTTTAATCACTGAAATATGTCAGCTCCTCCAGGGCTTGCAGGTTCCTCTAAATTACTGTAAAGCAAAAAGGATGGAATTTGGATAAAAAGCACTTCAGAAAGGAGATGGACTTGGAAACTCCAATTTTGCTGTTCAAAAAAGAACTTTACTCAAAAGCAGTTTACACCAATTCATTTTATTATAGCCAAATAAATCAGTAGTGCAAGGCAAACATTGCATGTTTATTGTGGCAGGTGACTGAAGGTCTGATACAAGGCAAGGATTAGAAGAGTTGTCAGAAGCTGCTTTGTCAGTCAGAGAAGCTGGGAAGTTAGGCTTTTTTTGGAGCTTTTTAATTGCATTTTTGTCAGAGACTGTGCATCTCAACACTTTTTTCACCTTAGAAATTTGTCTTCTGTATTATCTTAATAATCTTGTGTATAAAAGAAAAAAAATTATATAACTTCTTCAGTTTTGTGGTTTGTCCGAATGTGGAAAAAAAAATCACTAGCCAACTTTTCAGTGTTTGGGAACTCTGGGGAAATGTGAAGTACTTCCCTCTGTAATGTGGGTGCAATCTGGAACCTGAACTCACCTGGTGCCACAGTGTGCTATTAATAACTGATGAGCAGTTTGACATCTTGAGTTTTGATGTTTGCAAGAAATCACAGTCTCTAAATACAATTTTAAGTACCTTCCACTTGTGATAGCTGATTCAATTATCACAAATCACTTCAAGCAAAACTTTGCTCAGATCAGCTTTGGCTGTACATGCAGGTACATTGTAATTCTAGTTTCATTTGAGTGACACTGTGTAGAAAAAAAATAAGGCAAAAAGTATAATGTAAATATTCGTCTGAAGTATACTGGATACTTTCTGAAACTTCAGAAAAAAGGTGTCACACACTCTCAAGAGTAACTGTTTCTGTCCTATAACAGTATAAGCTTTTAAAAGTTGCACCAGTCAAAAGTATAAGTGACAGATACTAAGCACACATCCCTAGACTAGAGCATGTCATTAGAAGAACCTATACTATTACCAGATACTCCAGGTATGTTTCCAGAACACAATGTGAAATCTGACATAAGTGGAGGGACTGCTAATGTGTATTTTTAGCTTTGTTAATATGAGGTCATTTACAGAGATTTTTGTCAGGAATCTGCAAGTACATATTCTACCTACACATGGAGTTTAAAAAGGGAATTTGTAATTATCTTGGCTCAGATCACACGCAGAGCAAATCTAAATGTCCCATGAGCTCTATGCTATATACACACATACACAAACATAGAGAAGTTATTAGCATTACATGTCACAAGACACACAGATACATTTTTCCTTATTAAACCTACATTGTTGCACTGAGCTCCAACTAAAAGTAGTATAAACAAGCGAGGCAGATCCACTATCCTCAGTAGTTGAAAAAAAAAAAAAATTGATAACTGTACAGGGTTTTAAGAAAATAAAACTGCTTCCTGATCAATGAGTCTTACTACCTACAGAAATGAAAAGGTGTAGTCTCATTTTAAAACATCATCCTTTTCAAACAAGGAAAATCACTGTGCTTCCGTAATTCAAGTCCATTCTTCCAGGTTTTTGTTACTGACAGTCCAGTATCATACAATTTTTTTTAACAGATGGTATCAGCTGAAATGCTACTCCTCACATAAGCATTTGCCCAAACACACGCAAGAAGTTAGGGAGACTACACATTAAGGAAAATTTGTTAGTTAAACCCTTTTAAAGAAAATGGTCTGAAAATATTTTCTAATGTTTTTTTTCCCCCACTTAAGTACAATTAACTCCTCATTTAGATCACAAAATTGATCTAAAGTTGTTTTGCATCATGAAAATTTAAAGACTATATAAAGCATTTCCTTTGGCTTTCCTTACCTGACTGGCTGGTATCTCCCCAATCACTGCCTCATAGGGAGGGGGCAGCTCAGGTGGATACAGCATCCCTGGGCTGTTAATGGTTACTTCATATAACGCACTAAATGGGGAATCCGGAAAGTCCAAATGAAGACCTCTGTTTAAAAACACAAACAAGCAAACTTGACTATTAGGAAATTCAGATTTATTCAGTAAACTATTACTTACACCACAGTGATGTACAAAGAGTTATACTGAAGAAATTCATTAGACAACCAAAATGAAGTCCTCATTCACAAGGGTAGCTTTAAAAATTGGAATTCATTTTGGATGCCAGCGATCTGTACCAGCCTGTTTTGCAGTCGTTAATGTCTTTTGCTCCTCCTCATTAATATACATCAACTGCAATATTTCCTTAGAAAATTTATTTCATATTCGAGTGTATGTCAACAACAGGGTCACCTATAAGCTGATCTCTGCTTTAAGTTCAGATATTGTTATACTTCTTTTACCTCAGTTCAATCACTTCTCTATTGCAACAGTGCTTTAACACAAATATTTCCAGGTGCATTCTAACAAATTTGAAAAAAAAAAAAAAAAAGGTATGTAATAATCTCTGGAAAAGAAGCACCTATGTAAATGAAGGACATTACTTGGCTTTGTATTCCTCAGTCTGTACCTAATAAGTACGCAATGACTACAGGGAAGAAGAATCACCTCTGTGCCTCTATCACTGGTGTGCAGGTATATTCCGGTGGGTAGTAGGGTGGAGGTGGTATCGGTGGTATGAACTCATCAAAATCCAAGGTCTGATGCAGGATAGTTCCATGTGGAGTCATGCAGTCAGGATTGGTAGAATGTGGCCTCTGTGGCAGAAACTGAAAATGAACAGGTCAAGATTCTTCAGATGATTGAAAGATAATCACATAATAAATTATAAAAATTTCAAATCATAAAAATTCTAATAAAAGGTCAATATTAGCAACCCTGACCAATATCCAGTTTCATTAATATCCACACTGAAAAGGAAGAGACACTTCAGGAAGCATAAGAATACTTGAGATCAGTGAGGAGTATGTATCAAATTACCAAAATACAACACAAGGTTTACTAAAGACATAGGCCTGTGCCTCAAAACCAGTCACTCTTATGATGCAGAACACAGACATTTAAAATTAAATAACTCTTCAAGAAATACTTCTACCTTGTAATACATATTATTACAGCCTTACTTAATCAGCTGTATTTTAATAATCAATGGACAATAGATATAACTACTAAAATAACTATTTGCATGCTTTTCTTTCTAATATGAAGTGCCTTAGGCTTGTAAAAACACCGCCCCCCCCAAAAAAAAAAAACAAAAACCCGAATAAACTAGAAACTAGCTACCACATATTCATCAAATTTTTAATAAGACAACTACAAATACCCCACCTATTATTCACCTCCAAAAAAGGAGCCATTTATACCTATTCTTTATTATTCTTGCAAAAATGAAATATTCTCCATAGCCGTTTGTGGTTTGGTGATGCAGATACTGTACACTTAATCATGGTATAAAGGTTTTAAATACTGGTATGAAAGTAAGAAAAAAATTTATTCCATATAAACATCTCAAAATAACTATATTGGATAATAAAAACTAGTAATACTGAGAACTACCATCAATATTTGTGGCAGGAACCTAATCAGTCTGCAGCATAGCAGTGATATCAAGAAGCAGTTTTGATTCTTTCACAGTATCAGAAACACTAACTTAATAAGTCTTCTAGCAAAAGCTTAAACTTCTTCAAGATCAAATATGGAAAATCCTGCAGATCACATGGAACCTAGACAGTTTGACCTGGCTTTATATGGTCCACATGGATAAAAGGGAATCAAAAACCAATCCAAAACCACAGAAGAATTCTTTCTTAAGCTTCTGCTGTCAGATCACTTTTCTTGGATCAGTAGATGACTTTAGCTCTTTGCCTTTTAAAACAAGTGAGCTAAGAAAATTTGCTGAAGGCACATTTCTTTTTTTTTTTTTTTTTACTGGAACAAGAGTATATATGTCTTTGCACTGTTGTCTTGTTCCATGATTATTTGTTTTAATCCACAACAAAGACTTAAGCAGCAATGAAATAAGAGGGAAAATTCAGATGCTTAGGAGATAATAGAAACGAAATAGAAAGTAAGTTACCTTAATTTTTAATGTCACAGCTTTATATTTTTCTCTTTTTCAAATGTAACTTGGTGCAGTTATGCTGAATTTACACTACCATGGAAATTGTATTTGCCTTCAGTATTGAAAAAGTTGAGTTACCTCTTAATTCTACTGAACACACTCTATGCGTGTTGTTTCAAAGGTAATGTTTCACACTGTAATCATGCAACAAAACAGAGGATCAGGAGGAGCAATTTAACTTGTGAAAATGAACTAATCTTTGCTTACTAATGGGTGCTCTAGAGATATTTTTACAAGTAACTATCAAACAAAGAACCTCCTCTGCAGAATATGTTGTATCATTATATCTTACAGCCAATCAATGACTTTTAAGCCGTTGTAGTCTACTGATGATACAGGAATAAAAGACATGACATCTACCTGATTTACTCCTCATCACATATGATACCGGATGCGAGATGTGATGCTCTTATCCTGACTAATATCAGACATTTCTACAGGTTTGTCTAACAGAATAAAACTATGTTATTGCAGTCTTTCAGTCTAAATTCACCTGATTTGTTAACAGCCGTCTCCCAAACTGTATCATTACATTAATACTAACTGTTAAACACCAAACTTCTGCCCTAAGTGATACTCATCAAGAATGATCAGTCTGCTACCATGGCCAAAACACTGAAGAATCTTTTAGGAGAAAAGGAAGCAAGACAAACTTCAACTTAATGACCTAAAAACAATATAAAAATTTATCATAACAAGTATCTGTATTCTCTGGCTCACGTTTTCTGCCCTATTTGATTCCACCAAACTCAGGACTACACTCATTTTCCTTGTAGACTTGATAATTTTGGTCACTTTTTACAGTCTGGAAACAAAACAACTTGTTTTTACAACTTTCTTTTTCCCAGACTATTTCCATATACTGCCATGGAACTCAAGCTTTGGTTTGCACCAGAGACCGTGTAGTTCCATCCCTTCAGTTGAGTTCCCTGGAGCTTGTTTCAGTCATCCATATAGCGATACCCTTAACACTCCTCAGACCAAGGCAATTAAACACATAGCACTTTTACAGTGAGTGAACTATCAGCATACATCTTGTGGAATGTGACAGGAGGGAAAGGTCTTACACAGGGTAGAAGAGGCTGTGGTTCAAGGAGGGAAACACCTAATGTTTAGATGCAATTCACTTTAACAACAGAACCACTTGCATCCCTTTCAAGAACCTTTACTGTGAATACAAATCATGGCAACAAACTCTGTGTGACCAACACTGAAAATGAGTGGCAAAACAGATATGAAAGATGCGCACATTTTGGGGTGTGTGTTTATGAACAACAGTTTACCTGTGTGATATCATCCTGCTGGAAGGCAGAGAAATTAAAGTGAAAGAGGCTGTAAGAGGGAGACTGGCAGGAAATGAAACAATAGCAAATATAAGGGATTATCACAAAGAACAGACATCCTTGAGAAAACAATCAGAAAGCTATTAAGCTTAAGGTAATCACATAACTTCTTCCATGCTACCTTATCTACTGACCTCTACTAGCCTGCAAAAGTTTATTCCTCCTACAGTAAAATGTATTTTACAAGTCTTTACAGGTTAGTCTCAAATGGTGAAGGCTGGCAGGGGCTCAGCAAAGCGTTCATACAAAGTTCCTAGCTAAGAAAATGCAAATAGCTGTCAAAGCTGTACTAGGTGGAATACTGACAAATGCTTTCACAAGGAAACAGACGTTGCTGGTATTAAAAGACAGCATATAGTAAATAATCAGTCTCAAAAGGTTCATGGCAAGTAGGATAGACAACAACAAGAACCGCCAAAGTGAAAATGGGGTGGCCTGCTTGGTCACATGTGTCAGCAAGATTAAGCTGCATTCAATGTCATTTCAAAAGCTATAGCTCACGCTATGGAACAACTCACAGAGCAGGTCTCCTAGCCAGGCCCCGGGGATGTATCAGTGGCCACTGCAGAAGCAATGCATAGAAAATGGTCGCAGACAAGGAAACACCACCCTGGGAACCACTGTAAACAGCCACCGGCGTTAAAAGTTTTGCGTAACTTTATAGCTATCAACAGATATTTTGAACATATTTACTAGGTGTAAATATATATCTCCTGGCTCTGGAAATCCCAAATATGTAATCGTTTCTGCTGACTACTTGGAGCTGTTGAATGCTGGGAGCTTTCAAAAATCTGATGGGAAACAAAATAACAGATCTAGAATTTATGCTCTCCTTTTAGAAACTAGCCAGCCTTATGTTTGAAGCTTGCCATTCAAACTATTATACACATGCAGTTTTTTTCTCATCGTTGGACTAAAGATGGGCTTTAGTCTGTGGGATGTGTCTGATATCTGATAGGCATTATTCATAGATCTGTGCATGTGCTAAACGGACGTGCGACACAGTGCACACAAAATTTGCGTTTTAATTGGGCATGCCTAACTTTGACAGACTTGAAGTTCCCACATCTGCATGTCATTACCTGTGCCTTTTGTATCACATTTAATACATTTATTGAGTAACCTGGAAATGAATCCTTCAGAGACTCCAAGGTTCCTTATCCTCATTTCATTCATGGGAAAGAAAAACTTGTAATTGCACATAATTAAATATTGACATGTTATCTACAGTAAAAGCTCTTTGCAATATACTTGGGTCTTTAATTCTGTCTTCAATTAATTATCCTCCTCCTGGACATGCTGCTTTTTTCTTTTTCTGAAACACTGGAATCACTATCTCCCAGAGGGTAATGTAGATCCTAATTGTCTGCAAGAACAGAAGGATCATGGCTGACTCTTCTAATTTGTCCCTGATCTTAGAGGGAAATTGCAATATAGAAGATATTTTGATACGGAAAACAGACTCTAATTTTTCTGCTTCACTGTTTCCAGTTGTTGTTCTTATCACCATCACAAGCCATTAGCTCTGTAGTCTCAGAGAGACTGGTCTGTGACACTACATCTTTCTTGAAGTATTGATTGTATTTTACATAGTTCTAAATATTAATTATTCTTATTCTACCATGAAAATGTGAAACAGAAAGTGGTATTTTCTCAAACTGTCAAAAGCTTTCCTACACCAAGGTGTCCATTTTACCTTTTTATTTGTGGTGGGGGTGAGGGAAGTATTTATCCAACCATGTTTACATTTAGGATGTTTCTATGGATGTACATCATTTGCAACACATATTTCTAAAAGGACTGTCATCTGGGCTTTAGAGAACCTTTAAGGGAGTTTTGTGCCAAAAAAATTTAATATTTAGTGGTTTTTTTTCTCTACTACTTTACTGGGATAAGGGATTAAACAATGCCAGCAGGATATTAGCCTCACAGAGAGGTGCTTCATTTGAGGTGTTTGAGTATAAATATTAACTACAGCCTATTAAGTTAATGACATGCGGAATTATCATCATTGCTGATGAAAACAGTAATTAAGTGTTACAACTTGCATTTGTCAACGTTACCTTATTTCCTCTACAAAACAGCAGATGGGTTTAGCTACCACACAACATGACGTGCAGTTACTAACAGTGATGGTGATAAGATCAGAACACACTGAATGATGTCAGTTCCAATATTTCCAGGATAAGTACTCCAGATTAGATATATGGAGCAGGAAGAGGACTGGTGTATTTCTTCATCTAATTCAGGCAGCTACCTTTTGAAGAAAACAGGGTGACTTTTTGCAGTAAGCATTCATCAGAGAAGATGCAAATTGCAACTGCCTTAGGCAAAAAAAAAGACATATAATGGAAGTGACAGTTTGGTTATTAAAAGATGTTTCTTCATTACAGAACCTTGATATCATCAGGTTTCTTATTTATCTGTTGGAGGGGTGTGCACATAGAAAGAACAATTCTGAGAAGCCCTGAAATGGAGTGCAGCCTTAAGCTGTCTGAAGCAGTGAAATGCATCACAAATGTAATTCCAGTCCCTAACTATGGTATTACTTACTCTTGCAGCTTTAGTACAATTGGTAGATATATATATATTTTATTTTTTTTTCCCCTGAGCAACTATATGTTTTTAATAAGGTAAGAAAGGTTAAAGTGACGTGAATAAAACTGGGGTACTTTCTGAAATGGTCAAATCAAAAAAGAAACAAGCTAGGAAAACAAGTTTTTGTCCCCCATATGGCAGTACCAAAGCAAAAACTACAGGAAATTAAAATAAAATGCAATAAAAATAATTTGCACTATTTTTTACTTAACATTTTAAAATAAATATTTGCTTGGTAGGATTATTTTTTAAAAAAAAAGTCACAATTTAAATTTATTGGAAAATTTAATCTGTGCTTACTACCAGACAACTTGTGTCTATATTTTTTCAGGGCCTTTTTGCTAAGAGATTGGTCCATCAGAAGGTAGCATTTTCCAATAAAATATTGTTAGTTTGCTTCTATGAATCAGATACTCACTACTGTATGCAAAAGTTAGCAAGAAAGCAGGTACTCATGAAACATCACTGTGAATTTTCTTGAGACTGTAGTGTATGTTAGCTCTATGTTGCTAGGCAATAAAACCTGAAGATGCTTCTGTTTTCTTCTTTTCAGAAGAAAACTTGAAATTATTTGAAATTTGCACACCGTTTGAAAGGCTTAATTTCTTAGACAAGGACACTAACACATGAATCACAAAACTGGTGACCTAGTGATAACCTAATGATGTCCAAGGAGGATGTTCCCTATTGCATCATGCTTTGGCTAGCTAGGTTTTAAATGTTCGTCTCTTGCTACAGGAGAGCCTACGTAGCTCTCGAATACTGTAAGAACAGAGTAAAAGAATAGCACAATAATTAAAACATTTTCATCTAAGAGGGGTAGTATCTTTTGCTGCAGTTGTCTTAAACTTCCAGCATGGTACAACCCTGCTAAGAGGAGATATATACCTTCATAAAAAGGAAAAGGAGAAAGTACAAATCAAGCATTAACACGCAAGAAAAAAGGAAGTAAATCAGATTTCTGGGTGCAGTAGAGCAAAAGGGAACTGCAAATCATGGGAGAAGAGACTGAAAGTGGTGAAAGAAAAAGAACTCTTCAAGTCAGAGTTCAGCTGGTCTAAGTCAGTGTAGCCCCAGGGAAGTTATGCTCACTTAGGCCTGATAGGAATCTGGCTCAGTAACCTGAAAAAAAGAAAGGGAAAAACTTAAGATAAACAAGAAAAGTCTGGGATTAAGCAGAAAGAGAAAATTCCCTTCTTCTGTGGAGAGGGAAGAAAATTCTGGTCAATGGAGCTGAAAGGGTGGGAGAAAAGACAACTGTACAGGAAGACAGAAAGCTGGAAGCACAAAGCGTAGGAAGCAAAAAGAAATTGCCATAATGGCAGCATTGCCAGGTGGTACAGAAGGAATCTGAGGGAAGAGTGAAGAATGAAGTGACAGAGAGAAAAATTATGTGTTTCTTAAGGTATTTGACTTTGTCTTGAGATTACTGCTTCTTGCACACATCCATCAGAAGCACTTTAATATCAATCTGGGTTCATTGTTATCTGTACATTTTTATGCCTCTTACTCTGCTAAATACCATAAAAATAAGTTTAAGCTAAATTCTTGTAGCAAATGTCTGGAGGGAGTGCATGATAAGAAGGAATACCCACAGTATCATAAAATTACTTTAACATTTAAAATGCAATGTGTCATCAGCTGAAATTACCATTTTTGTCAATTGTTTGATACCCAAAACAAGGCTATTCAGTAAATACAAGCCTCTACAAGCATGCACAATCTAAATATACAAAGTACTGTAAGGAAAAAAAAAAAATGCACTTATTTACCATTTTTAGGCATTATGTAGATATACGTGCCTATCTTTTATCTGCTGCTTTATGAAGTAAACACCCAATCACAGATTGAAGAAATTGTTTAACTATGGTTGTAACCCAGTGTCTGGAACACTTATCTAGAAAGGACAGTTTTATCTGTAATTCAGACACTTAAACTCAAATCAATATCCATGGCAGCTATTGTCTATTTAGTTGTTTTTAAAATCAGTCCATGCCTGCATGGCAGGTTATACAATATTTCTCTGCTGTGTAAATGGCTTGCAGCTAACTTGCTGCACCAGTGTTCCATCTATGCAAACTTTTAAAATATGAGAGATTTACAAATGATTGCTATTAGGTTTGTGCACTTGCTCTCTCTTATTAAACAGAAGATAATTTCCTAGATTAGTCAGTAATAGAGATGGGTTAGAAACAGTATACTTGGCCTGCAAAATACAACGGATTTTAAATTCTTTTTTGTTTCAATGTTACATTGAAGTCTTGAGAATCACAACACTCATTCTGGACAGGAAAGCTGTCTTTGTCCAACCCAAACAAGGCAGTATCCTGTAGTGCAGCTGGCTATGCAGAAGACTAATGATCCTTTTTCCTCTTATTTTAAACAGCTACTGTGAAGCTGAACATGTTTCCCTTTTGAAGAAAACACTGTTACTGGCACAAGTCTACTAAAAGTTCCAGTTTCAAACTCATAGTTATCATACTCCATGTTTCTTCTACCAGAAAAGTAGTGAAAAATAGTATCTCAAAGCTAAGTAATTAATCTGGATAGTATGGAAATGGAAGATAATAAACATGTAGTGACAGAAAATTTCATGGGCGTATAACTGAACCTCATTAACAAAAAAACCCCATACTTCCAATGAAAAATTCTGATAACTCTCTAATATGCAAACAGTTTAAACACAGCAGCTATTCATACTGCATATATCTGTATGTTGTATTTCTATAGAGGCGTGCAGATAAAAAAAATATATCCATGTGCACATATGTTCTAACACTACACAGATACACAAATAGGCTTAAGCTTATAAGCAAAGAGTAGGAACAAATAAGTACACACAGATAAGGACAATATGTTGACTATATCTTGTGCAGTCACTGAAACATACTCACCATTTGCAGAAGATCAGAAGAAACCATCTGCATGCAACACATCGCTGTTGCCAAAGCACACACAATGGTTGAGATGATATTGAGAGCGCACACACTGAATAACAGGTCCTGTGAAAAGAACTGCATCAGAATATCATCTCTTATCTCAGGGACACAGAGGACAGGAAATATATTTAGCAATGTGATAATAAACACTGTCAACTGCTCTTATTTTCTATGGTCTCAATTAACTGTGTAGACGTCATTCAGCTCATAGCAATTTTTTAAAACCAGTTTGCAAAGGGAAACATTACAGGAACACATATCTTCCCTTCCCTAGGTTTCCTCAGAAATATCGGTATTTCAAGTTTTCCAGTTGCCTGAAAGAAAAGACAAATCACTGGTTTCCCAGTGGACTCTAAGCTACAGCTAGGACAAGAAAGATACTATGAAGCAGACTTCTGATTAAAAAAAAAAAAAAACACTCAGAAATTTCATTGCTTTCAGTAGTTGAAATCTACAACTTAGAGATACATGTAAAAAAAATTCAATGGTATGTCCAGTATGAAATAGATAGTTTTATCCTGTATCTGATCCTCTATGCATCTGAAACATTTTTATGTATAAAAGCAGTGACTACATCTGGGCCTTTCACCATGTGCTAATGAACTAAGTGCATATGGTCACACGGTAGTTTGGGTTTTTTTAAAAAAAAAAAACAAACAAACAAAAAAAAAACAACAACAAAAAAAAAAAACAACAAAACGTTTAAAATAGAACAAAGTGCTTCTAGTTACTAAGTAGCATACAATAAAATAAACATTTGCATTAAAACAGAAACATTTTTATACAAAAGGCATAACTTAAAAAAAAAGCATCCATCTCTTCCAGTCACTGGATTTCTGTTTAGTTTCTCAACAGTCAGTGAAAAGGAAACATCATCTAGCATGCTGGCAACATTCCAGGTATACTAAAATCCTTCTATAGCAATTGCTTAGCTATCATACTTGCAGCAATTATGTGCCACAATTAGTATTCCGAACAGCTAGTAAAGGTATTTGAGAAAAAACATCTCAGAAAACAGATGGAAACAAAATCAAAATTGTTAATATACCATGAGTAAAAGCATTTACCGTGTAAAGAACATTCTGTAGGACCTAAGTTTAAAAGACTACTGCAGTCACAGCCAGTACATAAAATAACTTGCCACACTATAAAATCAACGCATTGCTTGCTTTGTTCTTTTTTTTCAACAGTACTGAAAAGATGGTAGAAAGTTGCAGATTTACTCCTGCCACTATAATTGCATGTTCCATAAGTGACCTTCACTTAAAGATGGAAAGGCCAGCCTTGGGAATCAGGCAGATATTAAATGGGTCAACAAGTTCTAGTCATTTAAGAGCTTACACTGAGACATATTTGCTCTTGCTGATCTAGTCAGTAATTTTCTGTCATCTTGGCCAGCCCCTCAGTCAGGAGAATAACAAATCAACAGCACCAACAGCAAAATACTACTGGAAAGGCCAATCTTTAACTTGTATACAGAAGGTGATACAGAGGACTCATTCAAATACAACATCATACAGACCCACTTAAATCACTCAAAGTAAAGCAAACAGGCAAAAAAAATTCTAGAGATGCAATCAGTTAGCAGTGGCACAAACCAAGACTGAGATCCTGAATGTTCTGTTCTCCATATGTAAATCTAGGTAAAGAACACCAAGGCAGAAACAAGATCTAAGATAAAAACAGTACAATAGCAGTCAGAAACTTCGTGCGTGGCTTACTACAGCCATTTATAACCGAAAAATTTAGCTAATCTGAATGTATAACTCAATACCATTTATGCTAAATAATAAAATCTACATCAAAGTTGTAAATTAGGATCCAAAGTTCTTTAAGACCCCGATAAAACTTACATGCCTCAAGACAAAGACTCAGCTGTGCCTCTCTCACTCATGACAGATGTTTTTTTGATCTGTTCCTAAAGATCTCATAGCTTCATCTCACTATTCCAACATTTATCTTTACCATTAATGTCCTCCTCATGTCTGTTCCACAGCTGAAAGACATTACTCTTTTTCTTCCACAGCTTTTGGCTATTACGCAGCAGACTTTTTCAGCTTTAAACTCTATTATCATAATTGAAGTCTCTTCCTCCTTTACTACATGACGTATTAACCCCACCTCCTCCAGTCCTCAACTAACATCAACTTCCTAGGCCTCTGATAATCTTCATTAATTTAATTTTGTTCACCTCAAGTTGGTCCACATTATTCCTCAAATGCAGAATCCTAAACTGGGTGCAGCCGAGGCCTTGTAAATGCTGACTACAGCGTAAGAATTATTTCTTGACTTTTACAAGCTATACTCATCCGTACATATCCTGCAGAGTTGACTGAGGGTTTTTGCAACAGTACATAATTATTTTATTTTTCATCCAATGTAACTCGAGATCCTTTCCTGCAGAACTACTCTCTTTTTCATTCTGCTACTAGGGATGGACAGAAACAACATCATAAAGACAAAAATATTTTCACTGGACAAAAGCCAAAAAACAAACCTTGTTCTCAACTATACTTATCTTACATTTATAGAAAATAAGGGATAAACCACACCCATTTCATACTACACAGATAGAGAAAAAGGATTATTTTCCCCCAAATCCTTCCTCCTACACTCCAAAATACAGAGTAAAACTAAGTAACACTTTTCATCTTTAGGGTTTTTTTTTTTCCCCCTTCTCTACCCGTTATTCTAGAAAACCTCACCAGACAGAGTCAAACCAACTGCTTTAATTTTTATTCATTGCTAACTACTGTGAAACAACAGACAAATTAAACTGACTCTGCAGCAGTGTCTCAAGCTGAACAGTCAAAATGATCATGAGTTCTTTGTTGTGGTTTGAGAATTTGCCCTCGTTATGCATGGGTAGCTGAACTCAATTTGCTATTCAGCATTACATTTGTTACGTAGGGGATTATTGTCCACAGTAACGAGGGCCCTCTTTCCACAGACTCCTTTTTCAGGCTAAGCATATAACAGAGTATTGTTTCCACTGCAATCTTTTTGAAGGTGAAGATACAACTAGAGTGTCTCAAATGCATGATGCAGAATTACATATTTCATAAAGATCAATAAAGTGCAGATATCTATAGCCAAAAATCTATCAAGACAGGAAAGTTAAACAATTTTGGAAAAGTTGTGAAGTGTTAATTTTTAACAGTGAAGGTAAGAACTGAGCAATAACTGTGGGATCCTCACTATCACTAGGTATTTCTTAAAGCAACACTACTTCTCTATGGTGTTTGTGTGTTTGTTTAGGGTTTTTGGAGGGGGTGGGGTGTTTGGTGGCATTTTGGTCATTTTCCCCCCTTAAAACCTGTTTCAAATCAAACAGGAGTCAACCCACAACCAACAAACAACCCTGCTCTGCTCCCCCTCCCTCCACCTCCAAGCACTAATCAACCTCATGCAATTTATCATTCTCAGAGAATTTCCTCCCTGTGCCCCATAGAACAAGTAATTAGATAATTCATAGGACAGTCATTTATTCAGCTATAGAGACCAAGTGAGCAGGAACAGGCTTTCAAGATCTAAAAGCCTCTGTGACCAAGCATGCTACCAGAAAGCCAGTGTAGGTCTTATGCAGATTGCAGATGGAACACAATGACAATCAAGATGTCCTTTAGGAAATGCCTGTGAAAACGCAGTAGTGCTTACTGTTACGCTCTTGTGGCAACAGGGACAGTCTGAAGCACTCCACAGCACCTGGCCACAAGCGACGAGATTTTTAGGAGTCTAAAGCAATAGGAAGTCCGTATTAAATACCAAAGCAAGGAGCTATAGTGACAGATTTTTGACTAATAACTGCAAGAACTACACTAACCAGGAAGCACCACACATGTATCTGTAATGGTGCGAAATACGATTCTTTGCCCTTCACAAATGGCTGAACCAATCTTCTCTTAGAGGGTATTTTTCTGGTTATTTTCATCTTTTTAAGACAAAAATTTGATTCTTCAGCATGTTTATATGATAATTAACGCTCTGATAGGTATGATGTAATATGTAGAATTCTTCTTCTCCAGGTTATGTATACAATTTTCTTGCTACACTTCAACTCACTAATTGCAGAGGACAGAAATGCCTTTCAGAGCTGGAGCAGCTGTCAGAATTCCCTGGAAGCAAGCTTAGATCAATGCAGATATATACCAAAAGGAGGTAGTTAGTGTTGTGAGCTGCTAACTGTGGCCAGTTATTTTCCCAAGTAGGTCCCTTGGTAAATCCCAAAAGATGAATTTAAATTTAATACTGACTTATGAAAAAAAGTGCAAGATTTCATGATTGTAGTATTCCATTTTTATTACAGCTTAATAATTGTCAAATTAATTGTGTCATTACCCACATAACTGCTTTCCCTCATTAATAACAGACACATTTGACTTATATTGTGGTCCCACAAAGGATGATTCTGTGCATTCTCAAATCTTCTTCACGCTACTATATGTCTTACTTTAAAAAGAAAAAAAAATGTTCTCTCCTTTTTTTACTGAGTTAATCTGTTTTCACTATTATTCTTTTGATACTGTTTCTGTGATACTATGCCTCAAAGTTCTGCCTTTATTAGCATAATTAAAGTAATACTTTGCAGTAGAAGTTTTAAAACCCATACATTTTCCAAAATAAACAGCCACAAAGCAAAAAGTCTACTAAAACTAACCTTTCCTTTACATCTACCAGGAGTCCACTTCACCTGCCTCCTCACAGAAACCATCCTATGCTTCCTATGCTTTCTCCTCCATTATAGTCACAGCCACCTTTATGATCCAGTGAAGTCCTAAAATACACATACTCTTAGATCCCTGAGAGTTCAGAGCTGACTGAGAAGCAAACAATGCCAAAATTTTGTTGCACAAAATTTGTGGTCTTGTAAAACATCTCAGCTGGAGATCTTCAGAATGAAAGCAGAGTGTAAGGTCTTAAGTATGAGACAAATGAATGTAATTCTTCACCCACAGAGAGACTCTGGAGCAGCAATCTCTTAACCCATCAAAATGCTGAAAGCTGTATAAGATGAATTGCTCCAGCCTGTGGCTATGTGTGGAAGACAAGATGCGGACATTGGGATTTAGCCCTTTGTGGATACTCATCACATGTCAACATTTCTCAGAGAGACACCATTATAAATAACACTGTTTTCAGAGATACTGAGCCCTAAGAATGCACACCGGCAGCAAACTCAAGTAGCTACTAAACTCAAGAAATTAAATTCTATGAAACTGATTCTGCCAAGCCAAAATTTTAAGTGGTGCCCAGTACAGCCCACTTCTCCTGTAAATCAATAAACTGAGAAGCACACACAAAGTGGGAGCTCTCTATCACATCTAATAAGAGCAACATATCACAGAACTATTTCTGTTTGGGGCAGCTGAACAGAAACAGAAGAGATATTCCTTGTCTCCTCCCTATTGTGCACATGCACTATGTCTCATTAAGCTGAAACATCTCCCCTTTGGGTTTATGTCTACCTGTTAGACTGGAAGACTACCTTATGGCATGAGTTGTTAGCAGTTCATAGAAAATCTGAGCTTTCTAAGCTAGTTGTGAAAAACAGTTTATAATGTTCCAAATTTAACCAACATCAGTACTGTTTTTCTGATGCCACAACTACACAAACTCCACACCTCCCTAAGCAGCTTAAAAAAAAACATTACTAACCACAAACATCAAAATTATTCAGAATACAGGTTTCCTGGTGCTTTCAGGTACTCATGCAAGCACTGTTGGCTACATAAACAGAATACATACACTTAAAAGTACATAACTGTTTATTTTGGTTTTTGCATGTTTCCACAATTATGGAAACATGACTTGGCAGAGGTCCCAGGCTGAGCAGTCAGTCTCAGCTGCACTTCCTGAATGTTATCTGTGGGTGGCACACAGGTGAGACACCTGCAACAGCTGATAAAGTTAAGCCACTATTAAAAATGGTAACAAGACTCTGAGAACAGGCAGGGTAAATTGCAATTTAAAAACCTGAAATTCTATCTGCAAGCCTTGAACATCTAAGCAGACAGAAATGATGGTTTGCATTACTATGTTCTATCAAGCACTGACAACACTTAGTCAAATCCAGCCATGCAGTAACAGTCTCCAGCACATTGACAGCTTAATAATTTGCAGTGCCAATTTTCTAAAATCCTTAACCATGGCCCTGCAAAGGGATTCCCCAATGCCTTTTCTGGATGTCCTACATGCTATTTGCTTATTCAAAACGTGTTCATTTCTCTTTAATGGCATTGCTTTTAGACTTTAACTGATGAATGTAAGCTGTACAAGCTCAAACCATAATCTTTGCAAATAAACATAATTTACAGACTACCTTGCTGACTACATGATTGTGAAATATTATATGAATGTTTTACTTCAGTGTTTCCACTCTACATTTTAGTTTCTACCAACCGTAGTTGTAGCAGCTCCTGGCTGTACTAGGGAAAACGCAGAAAGGAACAGCCTCCTTCTGACCAGCCTTCTTCCTCAAGTTTGACAATGCACAGAAAGACTGTCTAAAAAAAGCCCTTCTCCCACAGAAATCAGAGATATCTTGTTTATTTCATAGGCTCTACACACAAAATCCATTATGAAAAGGGAGTACCTGCCATCTTCTTCAAAATTCCAGTTGTATTCCCAGATATCTAAGAATCCTCATTACTTTTATGCCAGTGAGTTCAGAGAGCATGGAAACCAGCTACGAAGCCTCAGTGCCTTAGGCTGCTGAGCCTTCTCCTTCCCTTTCACCACCTCCCTTCTTCTATATACCCCTCTCCATCACCAGTTTGTAAGTGACTGTTGAGGTAAAGTAAATGGCATGGATTGGTGAGTGACTGAAGGCAAAAGACACTGGTAACAGTGTCTGTCTCTCAGATTTCATCAAAATAAAGATTACTAGCATGTACTATTTATGATAAATTACAAAAAAAAAAAAAAAGAAAGAAAGAAAAGCAAATCACACTTAGCACTGCTGCACATAATCCTTTTTCTTTTGTTGTAGAGCCTTAGGATGACACAATCAGTATTTTCAAGTGCACCGCTTTTCTGAAAAGTGGCTACATAAAAATGCATGTTCACTAAATTTGAAACAATGCCCCAAAGGAACACATTAAAATAGGGGCTGCATTGCAGAACCTGAGTACTTCTTAAATCTGAATGTTTAATTGAAATGTTTTTCCTATTTTGTAGTCCAAAAATATAATTTTAGGATATAATTCAGTGAGAATATCCTATGAAAATAAACCATATGGTAATATTCTGAAAGAGCAATTTGTTCTAAAAAGTAATTTTCTCTGTTTGCTATCAAACTGCTGGTGATAAAGCAGTCAGATGGTATTAAACTGGAATAAGGAAAAAATTGGTGATTGATTTATCACTTCAATAACTCAACTGTAGAAACAATGATTTAACAAAGTAATTTAGAACAGCTGTTAGCACATGCAATTACCTGACAGAAGCAAAGAAAATCACTGGAATGAGATAGAACCTAAAATGAAAAATGGCAATGGCATGAATCTCCCATTAGTGATGAGAGACATGGCAGAACTGGGTCACTCGCTTCAAGTATATTCACCCTTTTGGAACTTTGCACTTCAAAACATAATTTGTACATCTTAGCACGGCAAATATAAAGCAAAATTGGAATACTACGAATTTGCTCCAATGGTGAGCCATATCCACAGAGTTCCTTTGTCTTAAAAAACAAAGTTACAATCTAATTTCTCTCTACTATTGGTTGCCTTCCAGAACCAGCTGTAGAAAAGCTGTATTAGTCAACCACAGCTGGAATCCAGCTGTAATACATGTAAATAATACATGCATTCAAGAATATTAGCCAAAGCTCAGTGCAATTTTAGGTCTGCAAGGAAAGTTGTAGGTGGCTGACAGCAGCCTGCATGCAAAACAAGGCAATAAAGTGAATTCCTAATGAACTTTGCCTATGTATGTACAGTATCTCCAAACTCAAAAAGCAGTAGGACACATGAACCTTTGGAATGAGAGTGTTTCATCTTGTACATACACGTTTATTTCATCAAAGGCATAAAGCACCAAGTCAAAACCCAGAAGTTTCTCTGAAACTTACTTCCAATATGTAACCACCTACCACAAAATACTGTTTTGAAAGGGCTTGTAAGGCAGCCAAGTAAAAATGATCACACCAAAGGACTCTGGCATAAGCCAAATAAAATTCTACACTTCAAGATAATTGTTATATAGGAAAGAACACCTATGGCTTTGATTAATTAGTCTCCTTTTACCAAAGTATTGAAGGAGCTCTCTAATTGCTTTTACACACCCACTAAATATCGATTAAAGATCAAGTAAGCCCCAAAAAAACAAGAATCTCTGGACAGCTTCACAACTCAACTGAAAGGCAGACTTTGGTAAATACTTAATCACTCCCCTGCCTCTTCATATCATAGCAATGAACTCTATTGTCAATTAAGTTACATGCACAAGCATCAATCCAGGGAATTCAACATTCAATACAGACAAAGATAAGCATTATTACCACAGAATTATAATTCTTTCTGTCAAATATTGTATAGAAAATTACCCAGCTGTGCTGCTTACACAGGATTGAGAAACTGTAATTAAATCTATTTTGCTCTAGAAGAGAACATACAGATCAATGCTTCTTGTCCCCACTTCTCTGTCTCCACATTTGTTTACATTTAAAATATTTATTACTAATGATAGCACCAGCAGAAAGAGAATCCAATATACAGACTGTATTGTAAGCAAAAAGGACATTCCATGAATGATCGCTGAGGGTACAAACAGATCAATCAGCTGGTACATAATTGGCGCCACCCCCAACGATCCCACAAAAGACATGATTCGGCCCACAACAGGGGGTACAAACAAAGACCCGAGGTTGCCCACAGTTGGCATGGGAAACAGCCAGACCAGAGAGCTAAACATATACGATAAAGGTGCCCACATGGCGACTCTCACCCGATCAGCCCACTTTCGCAAAGGTCTAAACAGACTGGGGCTCAGCTCCAGGGAGAGTCAGGAGGTCTTCCCTGAACCAGGAAGCTCTGTGGAGTGCACTCCACAGACAGACACTCCTGACTCCCTGCAAGTGGTCCCAGCTTTTAGCCCCAAGCAGACACCTGACCTTTGTCAACTCAATGCAGGACCCCTGGGGCTCGTTTCCCTTATGGCTCTCCCTGCAGGGCCGGCCGCACCCTGGGGGGAAGCTATAAGGCAAACTCACCACCTCCTTATGAAGGGCTGTGGGAACCACCCATATGTCAACCTTAATTCGCGGCTCAGGGTTCAAACCCCAGCATTTCACTCGCACCCCTCTTTACAACACACTCACATTTTACTGGCTCAGTAGATTGTTTTCCTGTGGAAGTAAAAGATTCTTAGCCTCTAAGTCTCTTAATTCCTTTGCACCTTTGAGAGGTTAGTCAATATACAATAAAAGTGGTAAAATAAGCTTGCTGATGTGTAAAAGAGAACACCCTCTGTAATCAGCAGTCCCGAACATATGGATCTAAACACCCACGCTGATCAAGGGCTAACGCCAGCTTCACTTTTGCAATTGTGTGAAGATGATTTCTTTTCTTCTTGATTGACTTCAATTATGGTGCTTTGTTTCTTATACTACTGTAACCTGAAAAGAGATAATGAGCTCTAAAGCTTTTTCACCCATGAAAATATTGTCTATGTACCTCTTCTATCCATGAATTCAAGGACAATTCTTTTAACTCAAATTATAAGTCCAGTTGTTCTAGCTGGATATATACCTGGAAAACAATAGAAACACTTCCTGCTCTAATATTTGGCAGGACTGTCTTTGCCTACAAAGAATACATGGTGAACCATATGGGTCTCAAATGCACATTGAACTGTAACTGGAAAAAGAGTCAATGCTTCATAAAATAAAGTATGAAAGTACAATATAGTACACTATTTTATATCAGTCTAAAAGACTTACTATATTTTTAAGGAAGCAGGGCACAGCTGCTAGCTAGGAGACTCAGAAAGGTGTTGTCTGCTTGGATATAAGTTTGTGCATCTCTCATCAATTCAAGTGTCTACATGAAATTTAATACTGGAGATCAGTTAGTTAGAGACTCTTGAAAGAATAAGGTTCCATAAAATAACTGGACAAGTATGTAATAAACAGATTCCAGTCATAGAAAGAGTCAGCTTTTCAGCCATGAGAGAAGTTCACCATATTCACTCATTGCCTAAACTAGGAATAAAAACATTCATGAGGAAAGTATAAGCAGACTATGTCTGCTATACAACAGTTACTTAGACCTTTTGAATACTTGTAGCTCAACTACTCATACCACAAAGCCCACACTGAACCAGTCTGGTTTTGATGGTATCTATTACTGTAAACACACTCTGAGAATAGAGAATATTTTTAGCTACCTTTTACTAAGCATGAAACAAATCCAGCATTTAAAAAGCTGATAGGAAATTACTTATTTTACACTAAGCTTTATCCAATTTTAAGCAGACTATGAAGTCTTTCAGGTAAGTCAGTAAAATTAAGTATTTTGCATTTGTTCACACAGTGAATCTGAGGAAAGTCTGTTCCCATAACTCTAAAAAAGAACATCTTCCTCTGTTTTGCAAGTGAAAGCATGTTATTCTGTAGTCTCGGTCATCAAAAAAGAGTAACAATAAATTAGAATTCCAAGGAGAGGAAAGTAAGGATTCACACAGAAGATTCTAAGAACCCTAAGTTACATAAATCTCCAGTAATGATGCCTAGCTTACAAACTAATGAATGGAATCAGTAATCTGAAAAAGACATTTACTATTTATACTGTACTTTAATTTTAGCAGCTCCATAACAAATATTTATGCTGAAAATAAAGGGGGGGAGCATCTGCTTGCCTGTTCCTTCCAAGTCAACACTTTCAACAGCAAAGTTCACTCTTAGACTGAATTCAGATGGTGTAAAACTAGGCTTGGTGTTAGCCAGTTTATATGCTGAACTTCCACACAAGCAATATCTGAAAATGATGTAAATCAAGACAAATATTTCAAAGAAATATGTTTGCAAGGCTAATGTGTATACCTCACTGGTCACTCCTGTCAACGGACCATTAGGTCAAGTTTCATGAATCTGAATGCTAATGGATTCAAGCAATATCTGGTTTAAGGAGATTTTGTGTTTATAACAAAAGATACATAACTGTTTTACAAATGGAGAAGGGGATACTGTTATGCAAGAAATTTATCTAAGAACATTCTTTTTAATATTTAAAATTTTTTGAAAAATTAATTTTTATGGACTGAAATACTAGAAATCATTTGTCTGCTGCTACCTAAAACTTATACAGACTTACTTTTGTCTTATGAACTTAATTGAAGATGAAAAGATAGCAATATTCTTACAGTGAAAAGATAACTACTCTACTTACAGTAAAATTCCTAAAAGAAAAATATGAGCTGAAGCATGAAGCTATGGCAAAATATTTTATCGATATATATAGATGGCTTGACTTCAGTGGGATGCTACAGAACATGGCATTTTAAAATCTTAAAACATCAAACATATGAAATCTCTTGGGTAAACCATAAAACACTCATTACCTAAATATCTGCAAAACAGTCATTTGAGATAATTGTTTGCCAGAACCATTAGATCTTGTGCAAATAACACTTTGTAACTTTACCCTGTTTTGTGCTTGGAAGCAACTGCATGTTTTTTCATTTTGTGAGAAAGTCTTCACTTGAGCTCATTTTGCTCTTACCTTGTGTCCAAACAAGAAAGGACTGATTTTAATGCATAAAATAGAAGTTTCTGAGCAAAGATGCCAGGTTTTGTAGACTACTAAGGGAACTGTGAAACAGAACAGGAGCACAAACCTGTTATGAGCATCCTTCAATTAAGTAAAGAGCTGAAGCTCCACCAGAAAAGTTCTTAGAGGCTCACAAATTGGTGAAGATTTAAAAGCAGAGGATCACATAAAACAGCCAGTCAATTTAGCCAAGGTGTTATCAGCAATGTATTACTTTGGCCCTCAGTTTTCTGGTGTTCCTGTGCAAGATGGCTTCTCTTCAGGTAAAACCAGAAAAAAATGCAGGAGGGTAATCATTTTTATACATACACACACACACATATATGTAAACAAACACACACAGACCTGGTTATAAAGTCATACCCTCTGATTATGTTGCTGATAATACTTCAGGCATCATCCTAAATCTTTTCCAAGGGGAGACCAGTACAAATGAGATGCCTTTTATTAACAATGTTCTCTCTGAATGAGGATAAAATGCTGACAAAGTAGTTTGAACTGAATGCGTTGGTTTGTTAAGACAAAATTTTAAGTAGCTGAGATTTTTCTTGTATCGTTAATTAAAGTACAAAGACTGAATTTTCCTGACAGCTTTCATCTGTGAAAATTATTCCTTTTTTTAAACTCAGAATACCCTGAACTTAAAGACGTGCATGCAACCAAGCTTACCTTCTTGCAATTGTGTTTTGAGAGGATGAGGTATCTAGAAGACTGGATTATTCAGTAATGTATTATCACTGTGTGATATTTGCATGCAAGAGGAGAATGTTATGCTGTGTTGCTTTAGTAATAATACAGTAGGGTATTTTCAATTACTTTAACAGCTTATACAGCCCAGAATACCTCAGTCATGTATGCTAATTTATGAATTTGGTATTTAAATTATTACTTCCTACTTCACTTAAAGTGCTTCTGTAGAATGGTTTTGTGACTATACAGGCTAGGGGAAAATCTGGCATGTTGGCTGTAGTACTTCACCCAGCAGGTGAAGACTTGGAATTTCAGTAATCCCAAAGGTGGATCTGTGTGGCAGAAGAAAGTGAGGATCTCAGTGTCAGACTGTTTTCACTAAAAGGCCAGTATAGATGCTGTGGAGTTTTGGATCAGATCAGTCCATGGAACAGATTAATTCTGTGATGACATGACCATTAAATTCAAACCAACAAACTCAGTGGTAGGAAATAGCCAGATACAGAAATGCCCCTTCTGGTGGCAGCTCTGTGGAAAAGCAGATTAAGTTGATGCTAGTGTAACTGCACCATAAGTCAACCACATTTG
This sequence comes from Merops nubicus, assembly GCF_000691845.1. NCBI lineage: Eukaryota > Metazoa > Chordata > Aves > Coraciiformes > Meropidae > Merops > Merops nubicus. The sequence goes on along the minus strand of NW_008586694.1, from coordinate 19,209 downwards.
TGGTCACCTTCTCATTTCTGTACATCTGATTCTTAGTAAACCTCTATTTTTACTAATTTTTTAAGTAGGTAGGATTTCCTTTTGCTTTCATTTGGCTTGAATTAAGTCCAGTAACTTCCTAACACAGGATAGAGTTCTAGAAGCGCAATTATTGTTAAAATCAAGATACTGACATTACAGAATGTTAAGGGTTGGAAGGGACCTCAAATGACCATCTAGTCCAACACCCCTGCTACAGGACCACCTAGAGCAGGTCACATAGGAACAGAGATGGTGACATTCTTCAGCAGCACAGAATGTTGACTCTGACTATCCAGAGGAAAGCAAGGAACCTTATTTCCAGGGGCAGTTTAGGAGCTATCAACGCAGCAAATTGTGTAGAAAGTGCATCTTCTGGTAAAAAACAGTAACCAGGAAATCTCTCCATTGTAAAACAGGGGAGATGGACCAGACTTGGGTGCCTGCAGATCTTAATGGTAGTTTGTCGCATCATGTAAATACGCTATTTTTACTGGAGATGTGCAGACAGCACAATAAGTATAGTATCTTAAAAATAAAAAAAAACACCAGATTGCTATCCTTGAAATGGATTGAGTCCTCAAATCTTACAACAGTGAAACTGGAGAGTATGTTTGTTCATTTTACTGTAACGTATAATTTAATGTTAAAATTTCACTAATCAAATCATCACATGAATCACCACTGCTCTCACAGATCACATATTCGATCAGCTTTTGCAATCAATACTTGTATCTGCTGGAGTCTCCAGCATTTGACACTTTTAAGGTTCAGCTGGTAAAGATGCTGGGCCCTCTTGTCTACACCACACTTTTCCCAAGAAAAGGAAAGGCTGGACTACATGATCCTTGATGTCCATTCCAACGTGGTATTCTGAGATTCTATCTACCTCTTTATGATTATAGATATTGCAGTGGTAATTCTTGTGTCCTCATTAAAGTGTTTGGGCAGAACACTTCCTAGAAAACTTCAGAAGCGTTCTAGGAAGGAAGGAACAGAGACTGATTTACAGAGGAGCATGAAGTGATTATTCAAAGCAGAGATGATAAAAAGAACAACAACACAAAAAAAATTAGAAAATTTTCAGAGCTACTATAAAAAAAGTCATTCTCATGCAAGGCATGATCCCACCACAATCTACATAGCCACTGTTATTTTTTCTTGTCCTGTTTGACCAACTGGGAACAAGATCAGAGAGGCGATACATGTGCAATTGTTCTGTTCACAGTGCAGTTCCCATAGCTGCTACCACTGAAAAAAGCACAGATGACTTAATAGCAACGCGAGTTTTTTACCATACCCTCAATAAAGAGGGAGCGTGAAACCTGCATAATGTTATACATAAAGACATATATAATCTTAACACTGGTACTCTACGCTTTCTCTGACTCCCCTAGAAATTAGTACAATTGAGCTTTTGGTATTAAAGTATTTGTTCTCTTAAAATTGTAAATTAGTTAATAGCTGTTAACTGCAATCAAAGGTGGTGAGTCTTATCACTGACAGTTGTTTATCCAATGACCTGTAATCTTTTTTCTTATGGGCTTAGTAGGATGCCGTTTTTACATTTCCAGCCAGAATACAGAGATCTCAAAGGCAAATAGAAAGCAAATGTAGCATTAAAAGTGAAAAATAGTTAAGAAACTTTCTGAAAACATTTCCTAACTACCTTCTCCTCAATAAAAACATTTTAACATAATTAAAGCTGCACTCGGGCTATAATCATAGGAACTCCTGTGTTCAAATCAGTCCTCTGCTAACGCCAGCAGATATGCCACCAATTCCTTTTATAAATGACCGAGTTATACTTTAAGAGAAATTCTATTTTGTGCTTCTATTCTGTCTCCTGTATTGGTTAGAAATCTTATCCTGATTTCCAGCATATATCAGTCCTACTCAGTTCTTATGTTGACAATGTCCCCAAAAACAAACAGCTCTTTTCTGTCATTAAATTTTACTCTACCAACATATTTACAGGAAGCAACAACATGGTCCCTAAATCTTTATTTTTATAGGATCAGCAAGTCAACTTTTTCTGTAGGACAGGTTCATGGTTTTGCATCTGTCATACACTGAAGAATGTCTCAGAAGTTACTTTCCTGCATTACCTTCTAGTGACAACTTTCACTGAAATTGCACCATCAAATACAGTCCTGAATTTAGCATTCTGAGTATCAGTTAATTATTAGGTTTTGACCAGCAATGCCAAGTTATCCTTTTTTCCCATTTATTAAATTTCTTCCATGCAGTAGATTTTTGCTCCCATCGTCTCCTTTACGATCATCATTAAAACCTGAGACAGAGCTCCTACTTAATTTTGGGGCCATATAGAATTGTTCTGATTTCTGCCTGATTCTTACTACTTAATAGTAGATTTTTTTTTCCTTTTTCTTAAAAAAGCTGAAGAGCATTTAGATATTTATTTCTATAAATTTTGCAGGATTTGTACCTGTTCTGAACTTTAAAATATAGCTTCAAATGTCAATATAACTTAGCATTTTCAGTCCTCATACTAACATGTAAGTCCCTAGGAGCCCTATCACACTGAACTTCACTACTTTACTCCAGTATATTCTACTAACTTTATTAAAATACATACTTGGAAATTGAGAGCCGCAGATGCAGACTTAGTTTTGTTGATCATTAAATGAAACCTAAAATCAATCAGTATCTGTCTCTCAAGCTAGGGTTGTTTTCTCTGATCTGTTCTCTCACGGATTCCTTACTGTTTTCCAAAATAATGTAACCCCTTGTCTTGCTAGCTTGGTGACAAACTGAAGCAATGATGTGGGCAATTACATTGGGATATACCTTGCTCATACATGTGTTGTAACACAAAATACTACAGCATTTGAACTCCTTATAATATCGCAGAGCAGAGTATAAGCATGTTTCTACCATTTTTGCAAAAGAACATTTACTGTTCCTCCCAAAGTAACTTCCATCTGAAATACTAACACTTTCTGTGAGCAGTAAAGCATGAAGTACTTCACCAACCTGGTAACACTTTGCGTTTCTTTGTAGCCTACCGTAACACTGCTAAACAATGCCAGCCTCCACCTTTGATTCTAGCTTTTTTGAACAGCAACATGAAAGACACTTGTCTGTATACCTTCCAGCATCAGTCATAACCAATTGTAATTTCTGTTTCTTAAATAATCTCTAACAAAAGAGTAACCTACACAAATACAGATACTGAGTGTGTAACATAAAACCATTTTCATGCATAGAAGCACTAAATTCTGTTGGATAAAGGCCTTTTTTTTTTGCATGTAAGAGTGTATGAACACAGAGAACACCAGCTACTCCTCCTTTCATCACACACTTCTGTATTGCTAAGTACTCACTATGTAAAAAAGAAATAAACTATTAATTCTTCTCACAACACACCTTCAGGGTCAGCCTCACAACATTACACTCCTGCAGAGGGTTCAGTTTCAGCGTTTCTCCCAAGTTACTGCAGCCTGATGTTTGATGTTGCATTTCACAGCAAACACAGACACCATCGCTGTCAAATTTAATCTGTGGAGGGGAAAAAAAAGGTCAGAGAAAGTAAAAATCAACAGAAATACACTTCCCTAAAATTATATTTACACTTACTGTGACAGTAATGACTATTAAATGCAAAATGAAAAACTCTATGCACAATTCTTTGAAGCAGAATCTCTTCCGTTAGCTAATCTAAGCCATAAAACCAGGTAAAATACAGAAAGAGGATACAATACCAAATAACAGTGTTGCCTTTTATACCTCTTTTTGAAGAAAAATTGCTTTCCAGGAGCAGATGAAACCAGAGTAACTCAACTGAATAAACATTAAATCATACCCAATGGAGAAAGATAAAAAATAACAGAAAAAAGTCAGAAAATACATGAAGCAGCCATGATCACAAATGTAAGAGACTTACAATACTTGGAAAAATAATTACAAAAGAAACCATCTCATGTAATTACGAGAACACGCAATATGAACAAAAAGCTGAGGAAGCAAGAGGTACTGTCCTCTTATATGTGTCTATACTTTGGAAAAGGTTTGCTCTCTATTTTCCTATGTTCAGCTTGTACTTAATACAATAAGCACTCAATGTTTTTATATTTTAAAATGTATTGTGCATTCTGTTCTTCAAAGACTTGCATTAAAGCATGGCTCGCTAAAAATACAGAATCCTGATTGTTCTCAAAATGCAAATTAAAGTTAAGATATTTATGAGTGATTCTAAAATAATCCCATTTAACTCAATGAAAATATTAATTGTATTGGTTCTGTCTTCCTCAGTAAAAAAACACAAACAAACAAACAAAAAAATCAAACAAAAAAACTCAAAACAAAAACGACAGCAAGGTTTGTTTTTCTGCTTCCTTCCAACAAAGACTTTTTCACTCTGTACTTTTTTTTTGTTTAGTCTGTTAATATGAACTGTCACTGCTTTAATTTTTTTCAGTTGGAATTTCTACTTTCTCCATTCCCATTTTTGCAGGCTTTTTAAAGGGCTAACAATGGGATACAACACTTCTAGGTCTTCCAGGTTACTAGTTGCAATTCAATCTGGATTATTATTGAGAAAAGTAATTAGCACCACATGGGAGTTCCTTGAGCTATGACTTAAAAAATACAAGATCCCAGGTTTCTATACTCCAATAGTCCATAGTAAAAACTACACTCATGAGAAACTTCCATGGCTTTCCCTGCAAAGAATAAAAGATTCAATGCACCATTCAGGCATACTCAATCACTCACGTAGTCCTCCAAGTAAAGATGGAAGCACAGTGGCTGCAAGGGGGGTGGGGGGATGGGAAGATATCAGAATCACCACATTACCTCTCTTACATTTAAAAAAAAAAAAAAAAATTTCCAGACAAATTCACAAAAATTTTCCCAATGTAAATATGCATTTGCTATTTTTACTCCACATTCTCCCTAGGTTGTTGCCAATTTTCTGAACAAAGATAGATAGCAGCATTCTTTGTCGAATTCCCTTGCACAGCCTTATACATAAAGTCATTTCAACAGAATATTTTATTACTGCTTAAAACCTTGAAGAATATTTAAATTGTTCACATAACCCTAATGGCTACACATTTAAATATATGGAGTTTTTTTGCATCACTCCTGTCAAGCTTATCTAATACTCTCTGCTTACCTGCTGGTGACCAGAACAGCAGTTGGAAGAGCAGCAATAAGAGACCATATATAAAAGAAAATAATAATAAACTTTACCGGATGAGATTCAGATGAATGAATGCTTGCCCCATACAGGGATGAAGGCATGCTCACGGCAGGATGCCATTTCAGCTGGCTTCAATTCCTGAGACTCTAGACTGCCCTCTAGCCACTAAAATTTGTAAAAGGTTTTTAAAAAAATCTGGGTACATAAATCGCACCATTTCGCATACACTCAGAAGCAGAACTGGAACTGTCTATGGTAACTAACAGAGACTGCTCATATCCCTAAGCCATAGACGCTGTAAAATAAATAAATAAATAAATACAGTTTTAGTACCTCTATAATACTTATTTCTAATAGCATACAATTGAATTCACAAACCTGTTTTAACAACTTCAGACAATGCTTATTTTTTTAAATTCCTGTAATCTTTTAGTACTCTCTTTTAAAAAGAGAAAGATTTGAGCAAAACTCAACTATCTGGTTTATGATCGGATAACCTCCCTCAGCTCAATGGAAAATCAATGGAAAACACAAAGCACTAAATGCCACCGAGGAGGTCTTGCTCCTGAACCTCTCTGGCAATTGTGTCAACTGTTAGACAAATGCTATAGGGAAAGTTTAAAACTTAAACTTTAAACTGAGTGTTGTGTCAAAGTCGGTGACCGGAATGCTTCGGCACACTTGCTCTACTTTTCATAATGTTTTTATAATGAGCTTTGTCTGAAGTCTGTTTTCCTACTGACTCCAAGATCATTTATTCTCTGATTCATATCGTCCCTGTTCAATGAAAGTCACTGACCCATGATGGGATGTATTTGACATTTCTAATATGAAATACAGATCCCAAGTCTACTTTTTTCTCATGTAACAAACAGGTGTCACAGAAATAAGGCCGAAAAGAAAAATACTTTTTTGGTCAAGACTCCCCATCTGTAAGAGACTCTTGACTCACTCCAAAAGATGTTCCCTAACTTTGTACTGCCTAATAACTCTCCCTTTCATTCAATTGTTAAAATTAGTTAAAAGACAATTGTTTACATGAAAGGTCCAGCAGAACACAGGGACATCTTAATAATCATAGCATATTCGAAAGCACCTAAGATTTACAACCAGAATGCAAAACAGAACTGTTTTAATCTTAGGCATATATTTTGGGAGAGCTTTTAACAATTTGTCTTATTATGCACCTCTTCCTTCAAATTGTCTGTGAAGTGACATCTTCGCTAACTTGTGTTTTTTTCAATTGGGAGTAGTAGAAAAGACTATGTCATTGCATTCATGCTTTCAACGACAGAGCAACTGAAAGCAGTTTTGAGCCCTTGTGCACCAGAACACTCATCCCTACCCTGCTGCTGTGTTACACTTGTGCAGACAGGATCAAGATTCATACACAAACTAGCTTTTCTTTTTATTTTGTGTGTGGGAGTGGTTCATTTTTAGTCCAGATCAGACCTCAAATGTCATTCACTGTGTGGCTTCATAAATACAGACAGTGCAGAGCTACATCAGTACAGGGAGAACAAGTTGGGATTACTCCTTCCAGCTTGCAGGGCTGGTGTTTGCCAGCCTCAGCCACAAACTGTTAAAAGCTCTCCCAAAATATATGCCTAAGATTAAAACAGAGTTCTGTTTTGCAGTCTGGTTGTAAATCTTAGGTGCTTTTGAATATGCTATGATTATTAAGATGTCCCTGTGTTCTGCTGGACCTTACATCACAGCAGTGCCTCCAAAACTGTGTTCCTTCTCTCCCTGCTGTGTTTAAATCTCTTTGGTTGGCAGAGCTCAAGAATAAAGCATCATTCACTTCATCTGCTGCACACATTCCCCACCATCCTGTATATATTTGCATTTCACTTTGTGATTCTTACTCGTGCTAGTGAGCATAGTCAGTAATTACAGCATAGTTTGTGTACTTTCATATTTATGACAACTGCCCAGTATACCCTCATCCAAACCACAGTTAAGATTTCAAACATCAGCCAGAGCTGCCTACATGCATAAATTGACTTTTAAGCTTATTTTTCCTGCCAAAAAGCAGTAGTTACCTCAGAAATTATTTTTTTAAAAAAATAAAAACCTGACTTTTACATAGTAGAGGATCAAATAAAAATAAAGGATCCTCCAACAACAAGGAAGACCGAGAACTTCAGACTTATTAAAAACACATACATACACACATAAAAGCCGTCTAGGTAAAAATAAAAGTAATAAAAAAGGTGACGATCACTTTTTTCCTCTGTATCAATTCAACAAATTCTGTCTAGGTATTAAGGGGTCTTAACAAAGAAGAAATTACTGCTGAGTGCACACATATTCTCACCAAAAAGTGTAAGGGATGAAGTAACAGTGTTTGCATTCTATCCTTTCCCTATTACAAATGTAAGGCTACTAGTGAAGGCAGCAATAGATTTTATTCTTTCTCCTAAATCAGCCTTCAGCATTTTTTATAGGGAATGTAAAACCAGCAGGACACAATTTCAAAATAAAATATAAAAGTTCAGTAGCTGAAAACATGGCAGTGAAGTGCAATAAAGCCTCACTGGTATGTTTACGGGAAGGAGCTTTAATCAATTATAGCACGTTAAGCAAAGAGAAAGAGCAGGAGGATCCAGTAAGGAATGAAGTTGAGAACAAAAAAGAACATACATTTTCCTGGAATTTTAAAAATAGTTTTTCGATATGCACAGAACTGAACATAGCTACAGCACAAAATGGAACACACAGAAACCTTCATTCAGGCACTGGGCTACGCAATTTATCTCTATGTGAATTTGTACTTGCTTTGCCTTTCCTTGCTTTGTCTATTCCAGCTAAACATAATTCAGGGAAAAAGGAATCTTCCTTTATATATTACTATAACCACAGGCCAACTTCAGCTGCACATTTCAAAAACCAATTATAAGCAATCTTTCTATACAGAGATAGATGCTATCACTACTTCTCTGAATAATAAGTAGCTGTAAATTTGATTAAAACTAGAACATTTATTTTTAAATGAATAAGCCAATTACAGATATATCCAATAAAGACAAATTATGACTAAGAAATAAACATCACTAACAAAATTCTGTCTTGTATAGTAACAGAACATTAAATACACAAATTGCTCTACCCAAATATGTTAAGCACAATTTTTAGAGATTAATTATTTTATTAAAAAAAAAAATCAATCATAAAGGCAGAAATGTTGTTTCTCATACACATATTAATGAACAGCTTGGGTGTGTAACTGCTCTGTACACATCCTACTCTCACCACCTTAAAGCAGTATCTTGAGGTTTTGGCTGCAGGATCTACAGCTAATCATGGGAAAAAAATTCCAATTAAACTATCATAAAAAGCCATTAAATATATTGGTATTTTTTTTTTCATCAGTGTTTTATGTGGGCAAGCTGCAGGATAAAGATCATGAGCACTAAATTCAAAAATTACACATTCAAAATGCTGACACATGGTGAGCACATTTTTCATATTTACGTGAAAATATATATAATGGAATCTACAATACATCTCCAGTGCTTAAAGAAAAATAAGACCCTTGTGTCTCATTCTTTTTTTTTTTTAAACTGAACTCTACATGTGAAATGCTTCTGAAATTAAACTCCACAATAGATTCTATTATCACTTTTAAAGTCATACATTC